>NC_142929.1:93028144-93070644 GCF_046866305.1 Octopus bimaculoides
TCTAGCTGTCACAACTTAGATATTCCACTCGTTCAAGGGTGAAGGGGCCGAAAAGGGTGCCTAAATCGACTCACGATTAGGTAAGTAACTAAATCAATTGGCGAAAATATAGTACATGTCACGAGGTTATACTCGTTCGTAACATGTGCTATGGGTATTGAACTGGTTCAATCAAGATTTATATAAAAAATACTCAATTTGTTCAAACTTCCGCCATGTGTCTCAGCAACTACTGAACAATTTCCAGTTCTCTTTATTATATCAGTGATTGCTTGACATATGAGATATAGTAGCAAAACATTCCTCCTTTCACACTCAACAATCTCAAATAAAGAGGGGCACATTGAAAAAATTAGATCACATCGCTATGTTTATTCTAGTATATTAGCATGTATATTAATTAATTAATTAATTAATTAATTAATTAACAAACACCTGTTACACCATTAATGATTAAACTTATCCTTAGGGGTAAACTGCTATCAACAGTATTACCAACACTGCATGCCTGCAAGTGTTTCAGTCCTGGATCCTATCAATCTGTAATAACTGCGAATATCATGACAATATATTAATTATTTATAATTATCAAAATATTTTGAGTTTCAAATAAATTTTAAACAATATTTGAAATTTTGCATTCAAGATCTGATGCCTTTCCAGTATTTAATTCTTTGATTGCCTTTTTGTTCTCATCTATATTTGGATGTTCCATCTTCTCATGAATGATATCCTTTTGGGGCAGATTACTGATGACATACATACATACATACATACATACATATATACATATATAGGTTAAATAAAATGACAACAAAGTTAAGGCAGTGTGAAATGTCTAGGGCATTTTATAAAGAGAAAGGTAATCTTACAGCTGTTTCAGGAATATAAAAGATATCCCATCATCAGAGACGATATGAAAGAGTTAAATAGAAAGAAATAGTGGAGTTCAATATAAGAAGTTATTTTGGAAAGGGAGAGATATAGGAAATATAAAGGGAAATATAAGAATTAAAATAAAGATATATGTTGGATGTTAAATTTGGTGTTCCATTATCCAAGAAATGTGTTGTGTAGAATGGATAATGGAACAGCAAGTTTAGCATCCAACATATATCTTTATTTTTATTCTTATATTTTCCTCTATATTTCCTATATCCCTCGCCTTCCAAAATAACTTCTTATATTGCACTCTACTATTTCCTTCTTTTTAACGCTCTCATATCGTCTCTGATGATGGGATATCTTTTATATCCCTGAAACAACTGTAAGACTACCCTTCGTTTTTACAAAATTTCCTAGAAATTTCAAATTACCTTGGCTTTGTTGTCTCATTTCATTTAACCTATGCGTGTTCACACACGACCTCATACTATTATCGAACCGGGAGTCTTACGGCGGTCCTTCCGTAGCACTTACATAGCCTTACCTGACTTTTGTATCTTCTGGATAGCAAAAACTTTCATATTATTACACAAACGCGCGCGCGCGCACACACACACACACTCTCTCTCTCTCTCTCTCTCTCTCTCTCTCTCTCTCTCTCTCTCTCTCTCAAGCACACACACACACACATATATATCTGCACTTGCCGCTGCAGCTTAGATCGGTTCATCTTCTACAGGCGTCGCCGACAACTTAACTCTCAGCCTCCGATGCCGTGAGGATCTCTTCAACAAGCCGGCTGACAAAGGTGGATTTGTGAAGTGCTGATCACAACGGAGCTGAGGCGCTCCACCATCATCAAGACACCTCTTTCTATTGTCCTCTGCCCTCCGACCCGATGATTCACTACCAACAAATCGTTTCTTCCAATATTCACGAACTCATTTCCTCCTTCCCCAACTCTCACAACCTCCAACTTCATTGTCTGGACCTCACACAGCCCATTTACTTCCAAGATCTATAAACTCAGCAACCCTAACTGCACTTCATTTCTTCGTTTATTTCTCTTTCCCTTCTGAACCTTCCCGACATCTGTTCACTTTCACATCAAGTTTTTTAACACCGTCATAACTCATAATGAAGGCTTTTTCGCCCTCAAACATTTTCTGTACCAACGTATCCATCTCCAGCTCAGCGACTTCTACCATTCTCCAGTTGGCGGAACTTGTTTCCAGCCTAAATTACTTTCTGCTCGCTGGAGAGTCCTACTAACAGGTCAGAAGAGTGACTATGGAAACGAGAATGGGTCCCATCTACGCAAGCATGTTTATCGGATATATTAAAACCCAAATATTCTCATTTACAATTTTCCCTCTTCATAAAATAAATGAAGAGAACGATCTTCTCCGGAAGGCAAAAGAAGAATATTTCATAAGATTTCTGAGTCCGAAACTAAACCGGAAATAGTCAACAACAATTTTACTGACAACAACTTTCACTATATGTAATAACACATGCTTGAAAACGTTAAGAACTGAAAGCGCTTGCACATCTATAAAAGCAAAAGCCACACACATTTTTGAAATCTCTTCCCAGAGGTTAGTGCCTTTCGACTTTCTAAAAAGGTTCTTTTCTCAATCTTAACTCTTTTGCGGTTCGGCAAAAAGACCAATAGAATAAATACAGATAATAAGTCCTGCGGTTGATTTGTTCCACTAAAAGGCGGTGTTCCAGCATAGCCGCAGTCAAATGACTGAAACAAGTAAAAAAAAGAATAAAAGAATATAATACAATACACATGGACGCTCTCTATGTATATATGTATCTATCGATTAATATTGCTATTTTTTTCCTTCTCCTCTTCTCTTTTCTTTCTTTCCCTGTTGTCCTTTCTTTCGTCTTCTTCCTCTCTCCTTCACTGTCTGTCTGTTGTCTCTGTCTCTCTGTCTCTATCTGTCTGTCTGTCTCTATCTCGCTCTCTCTTTCAGTATCCCCACTTACTCGTAAGTTATTGGATACTAGCTTTTATATACTATACAAGTTCAGGGTAAAAATTACCTCGGAGCTGTTCATTTACTATGACGATTATGATATGACAGGTATTCAACTGTTAATTTCGTTTTGGTATATTAGAAGCAATCCGATAGTACGAGTGCAAAATATGCTAATATGTTGAAGCATATTAATGTGTTCATTGAATATCAGGCGTTTATTTTGAACGAAATATATGTATTTTTAGTAGATGCCCGGAAGATAAAGAAATTTCTGTTCGAAAACCAAAATGGCTACATGGAACTAGTAGTGGTATAGATGACAGAGAAACATAAGACAGATTTAACTCTGTTCCACATTTCCATGACAGATATATTTCTCAGAATAATCACACTTGCTTACGATTAACAATGAGCAAAGGACAGAGCCATCACATGGCTGTTAGTCTTGCCAGAAACAGCAGTAAAACACCCCTCAAAAAACTCTCTAAAACAACTCACTCAGAAAAATCATACCATTCTTTCTTATATAAATAACAGACACATTTAATAATGTGGTTTTACATTTTCCTAAAAAGATGGGATGGTCATGTATGGATTAGAGCTTATACAGTGCTAAACAACAATTGCAACAAGTATCAAGTAATTGAGAAGAAATCACTGCACTGGCACTCGACTTGCTTGAAATACCAGCCAAATCCCCTTCAAATCACATCTTAGTGTCTGAAAATGGTAGATGTGTGCATTCGTAATAATATAATCAGGGTACTCTATACTTTGAAAAAAAAATACTGGATTATCAAGACTTAAACGTCTTTAGTCATAAATCAGCGTGATCAGAGTTGACCTGGGAGACTAAACAGCAAAACAACACGTAAAGCATGCAGAAACCACAATCACGTGATGCTTATGTCATAACACTTTAAGTTATACCATGATACCTTCCCAACAAGCTACCGTATCTCTTGCAAGTAATGAAATATTTTCCTTCTGTACTACTGTATTTGCAACTTTAATCAGCAATCTTTTTGATATGTTACCGAACTAGATATGTATTTCTATAGAATTCCTTTAATTTAGAACCCCAGCCACAGTACTCATATACTGCTATTATGATCAGAACAAACACTCCCACAATTCATTCTATTAAGAAGGTCTTCACTACCAGTAAATGTACGCTTTAATTGTAGCGTCTATTTAAGTGGAGTTAGATTCTTCAGTACCTTCCAGTATTGATAAAATAAGATACCAATGTTGTACTGGAGTCAACTTTCAATTGACTGATGCTAGTGTCTTCCGGTCATCTTCCAGCAAGAAACTGCTGCAAAGAATCCCCAATGAATCTTCGAAAGTGTCAAAATTAACGTTTTCAGGACCTGATCTGCCCCACTGGTTTTTTTAATATTTTTTTTTATAGATATCTATAATAGAAAGTATTATGATCCGTATTATTCAGGTGGCGAGCTCCTAGAACCGTTAGCACGTCCGACAAAATGCTCACCGGCATTTCATGAGTTTTTACGCTTTGAGTTCAAATTTCACTGAGGTCGACTTTACCTTTCATCCTTTCGGGGGTTGATAAAATAAATACCATTTGTGTATTGTAGTCGATGTGATCGACTTCTCCCTCTCGTCAAAATTGCTAGCATTGTGTCTATGACAGAAAGAATTATCATCATCATCCTCATCATCCTCATCATCCTCAGTAGTAGTAGTGTCTGAATTTCTTTTTATTTATTTATTTATGTTTCTTAAATCTGTTCTTTTAATCAGAAAAATTCTTTAGGATTTGCAAATCTTCTGCGCGGAATTTCTTCAAAGCATATAAAATTTGGCATATTCATAATTTCTGTTTTGATCACTTCCATCAAAGATATTAAAACGAAATATACTTGTTGAAAACAGCCAGAACTTTCACCAAGTAAGCTTCAGAATATGTTCGTCATCCCCGTACTCACCTTATTTATTTATTTTGTAAGCTAGTTAGTTAGCTATAGTTTCCTTAGCGAAGGCGGATGTATTGTTTTCAGTCGTGTTTGTTTGTTTGTTTGTTTGTCCGTGGAGAACATATCTCAAAAACCGCTGGATGGATTCGGATGAAACTTTCAGGGATGTTTGGCTTTGTGACTGGCACGAACTGATAAGATTTTGGGATCGATTTTTTTAACTACCTATAAAAGGCGATACAAAGACTCTTCCGTCGATCATTACAACACATAAAGACAATACAAACGCGACAAACACAAACTCGAGGAACTAAAAATACAAAAAGAAGATGAAATCAGAAGAAAAACTAAAAAAAACGAATGGTAATATGAAAGAACGAAAAAAATGAGAAATGGAAGTGATGTTACCTGCCCCATCAAGTAACATCACTTGCTTGTCTTTTCGCCTGTTCTCCATAATGTCTATACCATATCGTGTTTTTAGTTCTTCATATCCTACCTCTTTCGGCATCTTGTCCATATTATAATTCACCTTCCATACCTCAAAATCATCGAATTTTTTAAGTTTGTTTAAATGTTTTTCTTTTATCAACATAACTGTAATTTCTCCATACTCATCGCCGTTAACGTCCACATAGACTGTATCTTCCTATTTCTCCACTATCTCATGTAGTTCTTCCTCTGCCTCAAAATAAACAATACATGCATAACAGTCAGTGAGAGGGAAGTTTCTAAAACATTGTGTGTGGTGTCCTTTTTTTTTTTCGTGTTGATGGGGAATGGGTAAGTATAGTATCTGCAGGGGGAGGAGGGACGAAGAGGGTGTGGATGGGCATTGGGTGGGTTGGGGTTCTGCATGTGAGAGGCCTGCATTCTTCCTTTTTGTTTTCGAACTTTTCTTACTTGTTTTCCACTCTTTTCCTTCATTTTCTTTTCCCGCCAGGATTGTCTCCTCATTCTCTGTTCTTTCCTGTTGTTTCTCTTGAAGTAACTCCTGTGGATGCTGTTCTTCAGTTTCTTTGATTGGTGGAGGGTAACTCGCTCTTATGTGGCCCTTCAGGCCACATTTATAACAGCGAGGGATTCTGCCTTCCACCCACACTCTCAGACTTAGGTCGCCTATCGTTATCGTCTCTGCCAGTCTCTCTAGTGTTTCTGTCACAGTTTGAATGTTCATCTCCAATTATTTCCCCTTCTACGTCAGTTGACGTGGCTTGGATAACAGACACCTTTTCCTCACTTCCGAGGAGGACAGCCGCCGCCACCCAAGCCGCTTCCATATCAGGCGGTATTCCTTCTACCCTGACCCTGAATGTCCTTCTTCCAAGATACATGGGTAGAAGGTACTGTTATTTTTACAATATTGAAAGTATCTTATATAATACGTCTATGGTGTCTACCAATGCTATTTTCTGTATTTTATGCGTATTTGTAACTTCTGAGTTTTTAGTTATGTATGAATTTTGATAATTTCCAAAGCGCCTAATATTATACGGATTGCTTCTCTTTTTAGGCTTCACATTGTAGTTATCTCTATCTCCAAATCTGTATATGTTTAAATAATTTCGCCATCTCTTTCAGGAATATATTCTAATCACTTGATACTGATATATCGATTAGGAGACATTTCTGATTCTGGTATTCCTTCACAACAATATCTGGTCGGTTAGCTTTGATCTCTTTGTTTATGTGAATTAGCATATCCCAGAATATAGTTGCTTTGTCATTCTTGGAGACTTTATCTGCTGTATCTTTTTTTTCTGTTCATATCTAATAATGCTGGTGTAATTTCCAGTGCCTGTGAGTACCAACACTGTCATGCTTAGGGATGTATTCTTTCTTGATCAAGACTGGGTAACCAGAGATAATGTATTTGTTTCTTTCGCATCTCCAGATATTCCATAGTTACTGTGTTCTGCTAAATTATATTTTGGTGGGTTTGTGTGCGGAGGCTTTTGATATGTGCCGCAATCAAGAAACCTTCAGTCTCTGCTGTGAGTCCTGCACTTCTCAAGCAGTGTTGAGATTTTCTCTTCTACTGCCAATTTTTATTTACTTTTTTTTCTATGTTTGTATTTTTCTGTTAATTATGATTTTTGCTGTTGTTGTAGCAATTATTATTATTGTTATTGTTGTTGTTGTTGTTGTTGTTGTTGTTATTATTATTATCATCATTATTATTATTATTATTATTATTATTATTATTATTATTATTATTATTATTATTATTCATTATTATTATGCTTTTGTTTTGCTTTAATTTATACGAGTTGCACCCAAGTCACAACCGGAGACGTCAGGGGACAACAAAGATTTTGCATCTAAGGATGCTAACAAGCGAGATGTCATGCAATTGAAAACACTGATGTCTGAGAGAGAAAAAAACGCAGAGAGAGTAAGGTTGCATTTACATGGAGAGGAATTTACGTCGAGTATGTGAGGTACCCATAAGTATCATCTTTTGCAATTCGCTTATTTTGGGGCTACCTGGAAATTGGTCTACAAATTTGTTTGATCCTCTTGATATCATTCCAAGTGCCCCAATAATGATAGGTAATGTTATTTTTAGTTGCAGCCTTCTTATTTCATTCCTCACTTTTTCAAACGTTTTCAGAGATGTGTTTTTGTCAGCTGGGACTGCAACATCAATCAGAAGACAAGTCTCTTCAATGTAATCTTTTATAATGAGATCAGGTTGGTTTGCATATGTTTCCCGATCACTATGAACACTTGAAATTCCGAAGGTTGGTAACTTCGAAATTCTGTGTTCCTACCAATTGTTTTTGTGCGGTGAGCTCTGTGTACAATATATCGACTAGTATATGTACTGAGCTGCATTGCCATGCCTTTGCAAGTATTCTGTTGATACTGCATCCAGAGATTGTGTGATCGATTGTCTCTGAGTGCTCCCCACATATGAGGCATGATGAGCTGCTTTCACATTTCAGGACATTTATTTGCTAATTCCTAGTTGGAAGGGACTAGTCCTGAGTAGTAATGATATACCCCTCAGTTTATGATTTGAGACCAGAGCATGGCAGTAATTGTTTAGTAAGGGCTTCATCTACATCAGGGTCCCTGATTCTAATCGGGTGTTTACCATGCAGTGGTCTTTGCTCCTATTTCTCCTTAATACAGGGTGTCCCCTCAAAATTGATACCATTTGAAATGTGAATATCTGAGTAACTACATGTCCGAGGCAAACGAAATTAAATAAGCTTCATGTTGAACAATAAAAGATTATTTATCAAAGTTAGAACAAGAATTGGCTATGTTATTAGACTGCGAAATTATGTCAATTTGGTGGGGATACTCTGTATATTGGAGGTTGGTTTCTTTGGCTATGGTTTTTACTTGTTTTGCCTTGTCTGTTGGGGATACATTTTCCTCAGGTACTGGTTCGCTTAGTTGAATTTCTCGGAGGTATATTTTCGCATTTTTCGTCACTGTGTGCAAATTTTTGGTAATTTCGTTTGGTGACCAGGCAATATTGTTATCGCACTGGGCAAAATGCACAGCGGCATTTCTTCTAGTTTTAAGTTCCGAGTTCAATTTCTGCCTATCATCATTTTGGAGTCGATAAAATAAGCACTAGTTGAGTACTCAATGTACACCACTAGCCCTCTCCCCACAAATTTCAATCCATGTACCTATAGTAGAAAGAATTCTTATTTTGTTAAGTTGGCTGAAACGTTAAGTAATTGGCAGAAATGTTAAATAATTATCGTGATATTTGCACTAGCTCTTTACGTGCAGAGTTCAAGTCTTACTAGAGCCAACTTTAGTTTTCATCCTTTCGAGATCGATAAACTAAAGTACCAGTCAGGTACTGGGGTCCATTTAATCGACTATCCCCTATATCCAAATTTCAGGCTTTATTATTATTATCATTATGTTACTAAATTGGTCCAGAGAATTCTCCATATTTTTTAATGTGACTGAACAAAGAAATTTTCATTTTGGTTATCTTTTCAAACACGAACTACAACTGAACATTTGAAATGTCCCTTGCTTGTACCGGGGTTAGATAACGTGTTCTTTTTCTTTTTAAATATTTCCATTTATTTATTTTACCATCAAATTATGGCTTCTTCTTATGCAGATTTCGCCCTCAAGAGTAATTACATTGAACAATGCCAAACAGCTATCAAACAAAAATGTCAAAATACTATTAATAAACACACAAACAAATAAATGGCAGAAATGTTTTTTTTTAATAATGACATTTCCACTAAAAGAAACCGTTTAGCAATCAAGACGTTTTACAACAATCACATTAATGCACACTCATACTCTGTTGAACGAAAATGTGGCGAAATATAATAACAAAACGCCATCGTTTTGCAAGTGTTATTACGAATAAGATGAAACAAAATATGGAACATTTTACCGAAAGAACCAAACCAGGGCAACACTTTATTCACAAGACGGGTCCCGTCTTGTCACGATCTCTAACGTAATTACACAAAAAGAAGAAAGTAAGATACCTGTACCTAACCAAATCTACGCTGGGTTTCCTTGTTCCATCCATTAAAAATTACAGACAACTGTAGTATACATATTTAGTGAGAGATGGGGGTATATGGTATCATGTGGGTGGTTTTTAAAACGGGAGATGTGGTAAAAGGGCATGCATATATTGTCCGAAACACACCAGCCCGTGAACATATCCTAAAATGCACACACCACACGCGTACCTATGAACGCACGTAGGTATATATATATATATATATATATATATATATATATATATATATATATATATATATATATATAATATAATAATAACAACAATAATAATAATAATAATAATAATAATAATAATAATAATAATAATAATAATAATAATAATAATAATAATTTTAACCTTAAAGCTTATAAGCGATCACCATGCAATGACTAAGGTTATTGGTCTAATATTGGGACACATAAGCAGTCGACGGAAGAAAAGTAGGGCTTCCTTTACGCATGGGACTCGAACCCACAGTTCTATATATTCACGAATATTTACCTTAGTCAATGCACAGTGATCACTTATAAGCTTTAAGTTTATAAATATTATTATTTGCAGAAGTGTAAAATACGGCACCGTTTACCAAATACTCGCATACATAAATACATACATACATACATACATACATACATATATATATAATAATATAGATTTAATCAAAAGATTAAATGTGGTACTTAAAATGTTTGAGGCACCAGAATTTGGTAGGGTAAAAACCAAAAACAAAATCAAGAGATTTGGTGAATAAAATTTGAAGAAAAGCAACAAAAATTCAATAGGTTATAGCAGTACGTACGTTTCATACAAACTTCATTTATTCATCTAGTGAGAACACTACATAAAATGTGTAATGAAAATGTACTCCTCAGCTGCATAATGGAATTTCATTTTAGAAAGTTATTTTGTAGATGTGTGCTGTTATTTCCAGCAGGTAGACATACTTAGTATGTCCTGTGATTAATTTTAATCCTTCAGCTTTTTAATGCTTTTTGGACCTGCAATCGCCTATATTATTGATTCTGTTATTGTCATTTTTAATTGCTACGCTAGATAGTAATAGAGTCAATAATATCTTCGCAAATATTTTCTCTTGAATTATTTGCTTCCTATTGAAATTATTTTCACACTGGTGGCTGCCATGTTTCGGCGCAAAACGAATAGTTTCAGCGCAGACTTCAACGTGACGGGTCGTGGCTTTCCATCATGGTAACGCGTGCTGAGGAAGGTGAGGCTATAATGCCAGTCCAGAAATCGGTCCACGTGAGTCCAAATACTTGACTGTATGCTGAGAGATTATCCTAGCCCGTTTTCCCGCAGACTCTTGATTCCTGTAGTTATCGTCAGTTTTTTCGGCGATTTAAATAAGAGTTTTGACTTTTATTTTCAGCAGGTAGATATACTTGGTATGTCTTTTGATTAATTTTAATCCTTCAGCTAGTTAATGCATTTTGAACCTGCAATCGCCTATATTATTGACTCTGTCTGTTATTACCTCCGCCTTAGCGAAGGCAGAGGTATTGTTTTCAGTCATGTTTGTTTGTTTGTCCGTGGAGAACATATCTCAAGAACTGCTGGATGGATTCGGATGAAATTTTCAGGGATGTTCGACCTCGTGACTGGCACGAACTGATTATGTTTTGGGATTGATCCGGTACAGGACAATGATTCTGGACTATTTTTCCTATTTCTTTTACTTCGTTTTTGAGAGCGGTCGGGTTCATTTTTAGTATTCTCGTTTGTGAGAGCAGTCGAGTTTATTTAAGATATTCTCATTTTAAAAATCATCTCCGGCTAATCGTTGAGAGTACGTTGGTGTTGCTTTAGCAGAGGTTTGCGCTCTCTGAGTGCTCTTGTTATGATTTTTAATTGTTACACTAGATAATAATAGAGTTAATACGTTTATTTCCAGCAGGTAGACATTCTTGGTATGTCCTTTGATTAATTTTATATGTGTATATATATTCATTTATAGTTTCGACGGCTGTGGCAGCCACTGGAAAGTCTCCGCTCGTTTTTGTGCCTTCGAATGTTAAAATACACTCCCAGCAATGTATTAGTGACATTCTGGAAGCTGAACTGGGCGAATGAGCACTTTCAAGACGCACCTTGGAGCCTCCAACAGGACTCGGCACCATCCCACAGCTCCGAGCAGACATAACAGTGGATTCAGAAAAAAATATTCTGTCGTTCATAGGCAAGGATGTATGGCCCTCAAGATGCCTCGATCTTAACCCGTTGAATTTTTCAGTTTGGTCCATTTTGAAGACGAAGATTTTGAGCACTCCTCATGCTGTTCTGAACACTCTGAAGGTAAAACTGCGCCAGGAATGGGCTTCAATTTTGCAAGAACAGCTGCGTGTGAAGCATTCGCACCTAGACTTAAGGGTGTGATTCGAAACAGAGGTGGTCATATTGAATAAATGTCGGTAGTGTCATAACTGTGTTTCCTTTACTATTGCACTGCAACGCTCAGACATGAAATATAACTATACTGTGCTTTGGCAAAATTGAAAAGAGTTGGTTGCCTTAATTTTAGTTCACCCTATATATATATATATATATATATATATATATATATATATATATATATATATATATATATATATATATATATATATATATACAAATATATATTTACACATGCATATATCTTATATATACGCTGTGTATATGTGTATGTATGTATGTATGTATGCATGTATATGTGTATGTATGCCTGTATGTATGTATGTATGTATGTATTATGTATGTATGTAGGCATGCAGTATGCATACATGTATGTATGT
The DNA here is from genome assembly GCF_046866305.1 of Octopus bimaculoides. Classification (NCBI taxonomy): domain Eukaryota; kingdom Metazoa; phylum Mollusca; class Cephalopoda; order Octopoda; family Octopodidae; genus Octopus; species Octopus bimaculoides. Next base: position 93,040,266 of record NC_142929.1, read on the forward strand.
AAGCATAATCAAACGTATAAATTAAGAACAATGGAAAGTTTCACATCGCATCTGTACCTCTAGGTCAGAAACACTTGGTAAACATCTTAACTACTGAACCACCCACACATTTTAGTTATTTATTTATTCTGAGACAACCTTTTAAGCCGATAGCTATCGCTTCTTGAATAAATTACAAATACTTGCCACCATTGGCTGATCATACGGTTAAGTGCGTAGCTATACTTCTCATTGAGCAATAGATTTCCTTAAAGACTTTGATATACGAGTAAGTAGATCCTTGAACACTGTTACACTCTTCCTTATTAAACTTCAAAGACAATTCTATTATTTTTAAGTTCAAGTATGATAACTAAATGTGGACTAAGTATGTCATGATTGCGTGAGTTAGGAATTATTCACCGTATACATTATTTCATTTCTTTTGCAAGTGATTAATGAAACTTCTATTGAAATTTGATTTACGATAGGAAAGGTTTTAAACATTCTGATAATTGATCCAACACATAGTATGCGATGTATGAGTATGGTTGAATGAGTAGCAGAAGAGGAACAGCAGAATTACCAATAATGTTGTCTATATTAATAAATAAATGGTAGTTCCTATGTTAAGAATGGGAACCCTTTGTCTGTCGATGAAATATCTTCTCTATTCAAAGTTGAGGCGGCTACTGATGAAGTCGCTAAAACCAATATACATAAAGAAAACAAAAGCACAACATAAGACTAAAACAGTAATTTAAGTAACATATCTATATTTTGTAATGCAGGTATTCCCGCGTTATGGAAGCATTGTGGTTTTAATAATATTGTTGTAACGTGGCAATATTATTGCGAAAACTACTTACCCATTGGTTTCTATGTTAGAATGTGCATGAATATGGGAAAATGAGCACGAAATGAACGTGGAATAAACATGGAATAAACATAGAGCATAGAAAAAATGCCTATCGCGTTACGGAACTCCGCGTTGCGGTAAAATTTTCAGGAACTTGACGCTTCCTTAACGTAGAGAAAACTTGTAATTCGTCATTATTTTTCTCAACACAGATACACAATCACATATTCTTTTGTGCTTGAAACTCAACTCTCGTACTATACAAATTTTCCATTCAGTATTTTTCAATCTGCGGAATACTAGTGCTTAAATGATAAAAAAAAAAAAAAAACTAACGCTTCCACGAGGAAAGCTATAAATACAAACCAAAGTTTTAAAGTTCAATTTTTTTTTAAGTGCATAAAATGATTGCTTACCTTGTTTTTATTAATCGTATTTGTGTATAACAAAATTATAAATAAACTAAAACGTTTTTCAAGGCATTCAAGCTTTAGAATGACTTTTCTAAAGCCTGATTTTCATCATCATTAGGTGTCGTCTGCTTTCAGCAGATTGAACATCATGGATCTCCATTAGGATCCATTTTTTTTTTTTAATATTCTTACGCATTCACCATATGATAATTTGTCCAGTCCTTGATATTATCAAACCAGTTTATTTTTGAGGTCTTCCTCTCGAGTTTTTGCCATTTATCTTTCCTTCTAGTACTTTAGCATCCTTTTTTGTAAATAATTGAGAGTAATGATTGTTTTGCATTTGCTAGTTGTAACATTTCTTCATTAGTTTTGTTTTGTCCGAGACATTCTTAACATTCTTCCATATGTCCACATTTCAAAAGCTTCTTGTTGGCCAGAGTTTTCGTCAGTGCCCATATTTCTTCACCATATGTTATGGACCGTATATAATAACCTAAAATTATATATTTTAAAAATCTACAGTGCACATACCTAGCAGCAGTACTTCAAAACTCTTCTGTTCTTCGACTTCTATCAAATATTTAAATGGCTCGTCACAGAAACAGGCACAAACGAACTAGAATTGGGTAAAGTGTAGCTCCTACAACATTTGTTAAATGAAAATTTACAATTTAAAACCATAGGGAAAATTCTTAAATGGTATATAACAAATTTCTAATAATGGAATAGCTACTGTTGCTAAATGATGGTGAATAAAACTTTAAATGGATTGACGATGAAAAGTAAAGAGAAAGTTTTTGTAATTTAATCCCTTGGCACTAATTCATAAAATTACTCGCAATACACATTTTGCATGCTGTAATAGTGAATTTCATCAGAACGCCATGCTTTAGATAGTAGTCGTCATCATCACAAAGATATCAGTACAACTCATCATCATCATCATAAGCACATTCAGTACCTTTCGCCGGAAATCAATAAGACACTAGTTGCCATTATCACTCTCTTTAGCAATAACACCAAATCTGTAAAAAGCAGACTAGATGGCAATGGCTACAAGAATATTCCATTGTGGTAACAAATCTCCACTTTATACGAAATTTATTATTCATAATTTAGTTATTCAAAAGAGCCATCAAATAGCATTTTTACTATTAGTGGCCATATTGTTTTAATGTTTACTTATTTCGAGGAGCTGGGATATCTGAGCGAGGTTAATGAAACAAATGTACACTTTGAGCTGAAGTTTACTATTGCTTGACCAAAAAGTCCGTTCGGTTTTCTAAGCAAAAAGTAAGATACAAATTTTAAACACAAAGTTATTTATTTAATAAATGATAAAACCACAGTTTCATTCCAGTATCTTCTCCCATCTTGTCGATAGATCCATTATTCCCTGCTCAAAGAATTTCCTGTCTTTAATAGCGCTACGCTCTTCCAGGTGAATTTTTTCATCCTCTTCAGTGCTGAATGTCTGATCATTCAATGAATTTTGAACAGGGTGAAATAAGAGGAAATCATAAGGTGCAAGATCGGGCGAATATAGAGGGTGCGGCAAAGCTTCCCAGTGAAACTCCAGTAACTTCTGTCGCATCTGCAAAGACGTGTGTGGTCTGTTGTGATGAATGACAACACCTTTACGATTAGCAGGTGCAGGACGCTTGAGATAGATCGCAGTTTAATTTGTCCTGCTTGTCACAATACACATCCGAATTGATGATCCTGTCCATAGGAGAAAGCCAACACCCTTTGAATCCCACGAAATTGAAAGCATAACTTTCTTCGGGCGAAGTCCTGCTTTGGAGGTTGTTTGTGGTAGTTCACCACGCTTCCACCGTGATCGTTTGTGCTTTACATTATATTTCTCGTCCTCTGTAACCATTCTCTTCAGAAAAGAATCGTTTTCTTCACGTTTCGGCAACAAATCACAGATGGAAATCTGCTGCGAGAGATTAGCCTCATTCAATTGGTGTGGCTAATCGAGTCTGCTGACCTAACCAAGTTGATACAGTTGTTTTTCAAAACACGACTCGGATATTTGGCGAATATCTGTGATTATCCTGGACGTATAACAAGTGTTGGTGTCGAATAACTCCTTCATTTTGTTGTTATTAATCTCAGTTGGTTGGCCAGAACGAGGTGCATCTTGAACCGAAAAATTTTCCAACTGAAATCTTGAAAACCACTTCCGTTCCATAACAACATCCTCTCTATTACACAGTGCATATCGTCCTACTGGTTTTCGCTGCTTTCTTACTTTAAAAAGTAAGATAAAACAAAATAGCATGCGGTGTCTATAATGTTCGTTTCGGTTCTCCATTTTTAGCATGAGCCCAAGTACACAAAATACAACTTGTCTCGTCGCAAGTTCGCGTAGAACTATTTTGAAGTGTCAAGAATCTAGTGAGTATGCATGCATAAGATAAGGATTAATTGAAGTCTAGTGTCGACAAAAACAAAACGGACTTTGGTGGGAGACCAATATTTGGCGGAAATTGTCGTTGCTGTCATCGTGGTCGTTGTGGTCATCTTTGTTGCTGTTGATGTTTAAATCCACATCACCCTCATTGAGCAGACCTGTGATCAGTGGCATTCCAGTCGTGACTATTCTGTCGATCTCGGCGTATCTTAGGTTACGTTATGAAATGTGTGTTTTTCTCTTTTCTAAGACGGTGGGATGTGATTTGAGGAAGATCATGCAGTTATATTTCTAGCTGGCCGGCGACCACATTGAAGCTCTCTTAGCAAGACATGACGTGCAACAAACAAGTGCAAAGTATTTGTTTAATATCGGATCTTATATAATACTTAGTACTAAATACCAGTGAGTAATGAGTTTAATTTGATGTGTGTTAATCGCCATTTAATTAACCACACCAAAAACAGTTTTCAAAGAGGTTGGGTAATGTAGTGACTTCTTTCAGATCTATTTTTACTACTTGGATGATAATAGGTATTAAATTTTATGACTATATAATAAAATTACTGAGTAGTGATGAGAGGGTAGAAATAGATGCTTCTCTAGTTCACAGGCTAACACTCGCATTTCATTGTCCGAAGGCTCGTGGCCCAGTGGTTAGAGTATTGGGCTCCACGATCATATGATTGTGGATTCGCTTCTTGTATCAGATGACGCGTTGTGCCTTTCTGCGAGACTCCTCGTTTCTAGTTGCTCCAGCCTATCATCTGAACATCAGTGTCAGCCAAGTGTTTTATTCATATTATAAAGCGTACGTTAAATGACCATCGCATCTAACTACAACTAGGATCAGGCTGTAACGGAAGCAACTGAAAATTGTGGTCAAAGGATGAATACAAAATCTGCACAGCTTCCAATTTATTGATCTTACTTTTCTTTATTTGTTCGGTCTAGAGGAAGATGTTGCGCCCATGTCCTCTGCAACCCCTAATAATCCTTTCTAATATAGGCACAAGGCCTGAAATTTTGGTGGGAGGACTGGTAAATTTTTGTCGATCCTGACGACATTTGAACTCTGAACGTAAAGTCGGAAGAAATGCCGCTATGAATTTTGTCCGATGAGGTAACGATTCTGCCAGCTCATCACCTTGCAGCCCCCAACAACACATCCTATTGTCTTACAAAGAAAATACATTGGATAATGAAGTCCTTGATACACTATGCCTGATCAAAGACAGGAAGGTTATGGTTGAAACACTTTTGATCATTGGTGTGCTTGACTAAGGATGACCGGGTGTTAAATAACAACAGCTTATACAAAATACTTTACTGATAAAATCCACTCACCCATCAAAACTAGGGTGACCCATCCCTCTGAGATCACTTATGCAGCCCTCCCACTCAATATAAATGAAATAACCTAACTACCCAATACAAATTAAGATAACCTACCTACCCAACATCAATGCTATAATCTTCTCACGGAACATAAATCTAGAAGTGAGAATGAAGAATTTGAATGACATGGAATATGAAATAGATAAAAAGAATAGGTTGATGGGTGGGAAGGGATACAGTTAGGAACAATACAGACAGACGCATAAAGAGGGGTAGATATAGACAGACAGACAGACAGACAGACAGACAGACAGACAGACAGACAGACAGAGGGGAAAGACAGAGATAGTGACGAGCGGACAGGCAAGAGGCAGAGATAAAATTGACACAGGGCGAGATGGAGAGAGCGAAAGAGATAGAGAGATAGAATGAGAGATCGACAGAGACAGAGACAGAGACACAGAGAGAGAGAGAGAGAGAGAGAGAGAGAGACAGAGACAGAGACAGAGACAGAGAGACAGAGACAGAGAGGGAGAGTGGGAGAGATGGAATACACTTTATGACTTAGACAACCGAATATTAAACTTGTATCCCGCCAACGTTATTTTTTTCCCTTCAACCAACGTGACAGCATAAAATGAACAATTGTTGACCAATCAAAAAAGGTGATTGTTATCTGAATAGTGGAAAGCAATACAATCGGTATCAACTTGAAACAACGTAGTGAGATTAATTATATTGACATGCATGTTCAGCTTCTCTTATCGTCTGCCATTTATATTTCTGTCGTTCTTTAAGTACATGTCGTAACTTGCATAAAGTCGATGATAACTTCACTTTGTTGTTTTATTACATTTGCTTACATTTGGGGGCGTCTAATTTCTTGTTTTTCTTTTTTCTTTTTGGTGGCGATTTTTGGGGAATATTTTTCTTGTTGCTTTTACAATATTCTTCGATCTATATCTATATTATCGTTTCTTTCATTTTTTTTTCTATAAACCATTCTTCCATTTTCTCGTCACCACCAACAGCTGTCATTTGTATTGGTTAACCTAATGCCTGATCACCGGATTTTTGTAACGATTGTAATGGCTGGATAGATAAGTTGATGGCCTTTCGACAAAAGAAGTATGAGTTCGTATTTCATCGCTGACCAAAACAGACATCTGATTTCTCTTGTCAAGCTACTCAGCGAGTAACAGAGAAGAGCAGGGGAGGTAAATAGAGACAGAAGGACAGTGAGTGAGTGTGTGTGTATGTGTGTGTGTGTGTGTGTGTGTGAGAGAGAGAGAGAGAGAGAGAGAGAGAGAGAGAGAGAGAGTACGAATTCGGTGACGATATACCGAACAGACATGGGTTTTTTTAACATTGTTTTATGAATATATTCTACTTTTACAAGAGGTGTGAAAGTAACTTCTAAGTTTCCGTCTGCTAGCTTTCTTCACACAAACTGATGAAAGCTAGCAGGCTGACACTTCGAAGTCATTGTCATCCCCCTTGTAAAAGTATATTAAATAATTACTCTGTAAAAAGTATTTAGTAATCTTTCAGTTTAAAGTTAAATTGTTTTTATCATAACTCCACATAACGATATATATATATATGGGAGAATTTACGAAAAAAGCAACAGACGAAGACAGGTGGTGTAAACAATAAATGGATGTATTAGTTTAACGCTCGGGAATAGAGAAAGTCTTTACCGTTTCGAGCTACGCTCTTCAACTGAAAGGAACACAGAAAGAAATAGGGAGAGAAACAAGGAGAAAAAAATATATAAATGTAGTGGTCAGCGATCTATCATGGCGAAGGCATTTTCTATGATCTTTATATTCCCTCTCAGACAAGTGAGATTGATGTGGCTTATGCCTAGTCTAAACATTTGAATATATATAGACCGGTATCAAGCGTATCATTTTCAGCAAAGCTCATTCCCTTAAGTTAATCTTCCATTGTCAGAAATATCTTTTTTAAACAGATTAAATGCAACATATCACAAATTATCTAACACATCGCTTAACTGAGACACAAAACCAACCTCGTTACATTCGAACGCAACATGAAAATATCTAAAAGAAGCAACATACGTGCTTATACATATATACATACGTTCATACATTCATACATACATACACGCTTAAATACATATATATACATATACATGCATACATATACATACATACATACATACATACATACATACATATATATATATATATATATATATATATATGTCAACTGTACAGCAAAATAAGTCTTACCATCATATATATATATATATATATATATATATATATATATATATATATATATATATATATATATATATGATGGTAAGACTTATTTTGCTGTACAGTTGACAGTTTTATATATAAAATCTGTCAAACAATAATTGAAGGATCATTCAGTATATTTAAGTAGAGTATCACATTATTTTTACAGTGAAAATGTTTCCAGTGGCTTCGAAGTTTTTCTAGTCATTGACATTGTCTCACACACACACACACACACACACACACACACACACACACACACACACACACATACACATACACACACACACACACACACACACACATACACACATACACACACACAGATATATATATACATATATATATATATATATATATATATATATATATATATATATATATATTTAACAAAAGTGGGGGTGTATTTCCATGCAGGAAAAATATAGGCAAATTTGTTGTTGAAAATGCACCTAAATTTGAAAAACTTGTAATTGTTTAAAATAAATTTATTTACATATATGCTAAACAATATTTTTTATTTATCAATGGTAAAGATTTAGAATTATGAATTAGAAAAAACATGTTTAAAAATTTCGATGTTGACATGTTTAAATGTTCATAACAATCAATAATATTAAAACTGTGCATCAACTTGTTTGAATGTTCAAAGCTCATTAGTGTTAGTAGTGACCGACAAGAAATAAATATCATCAAAGTTTCTGTCATACTGAGTTAAGAGGGGAAGAAAACAAGGGAGAAATGAAGATAGTAAAAAAAGGGATTTGGTTTACAATTTCTCTGATCGCCTTTCCGTCGTGTGTAGGAACTTTCGCTTGTAACGGTTTGCTTTGGAATCCGGTGTATTTATAATTTTTTTCCGCAAGTTGATTAGTTAAAGCACTAGTGACGTCAAAAATCTGTCTGTTATGAACATTTAAACTTGTCAACGTTGAAATTTTTAAACATGTTTTTCTAATTCATAATTCTAAATTTTTACCATTGATAAATAAAAAATATTGTTTAGCATATATGTAAATAAATTTATTTTAAACAATTACAAGATTTTCAAATTTAGGTGCATTTTCAACAACAAATTTGCCTCTCTCTCTCTCTCTCTCTCTCTCTCTCTCTCTCTCTCTCTATATATATATATATATATATATATATATATATATATATATATATATATATATATATATGGATACGGATATGTATGTATGTATGTATGTATGTATGCATGAATATGTACGTAAATATATGTGCATATATAAATATTTTTGCTACATGTACCTGTGTATGTGTGTGCATGAATGTTTATACATTCATGCATAAATACATACACATATATGTATACATACAACATGGTTCCAATTTCATCAAGACGAGAAGAGATGGTAAGGGATAATCTCCCACTACGACCTCTGACAATCAAGTCCCGACCTTTTCGTGCAACTTAGTCGATAAACCGACTGTACTGTTTCTGTTGACAGGAGAGAGAGGGGGGGAGAAAGGAAAAAGTGAGAGAGGAGAGAGAAAGAGAATGTGGATTTTGAAGCTGAAAAGTCAATGTTTCAGGGCGAATGAACTCATCAGTTCATCTAAAAGAAGGTTTCATGCCACCACTGCCTTATAGCTATTACCGCTCATGAGAAAAGGTTCGGGAATAAATCCGGGATCTAATCTGAAATTGGTGTCTCTAAAGCAGTCCGGCGTGGTTCTATGTTCTGACAATTACGGCAACACTGATGCCATGCTGTCTTGGTCCTTGCCCTTCTCTTGAACATATCGAACACAAGCGTCAACAAATGGTGAGGTACCTTAAAATATGATTCGATAACGTTTAGTAAAAAGGTAGTGATAAAGAGAAATAAGTTAAACGTATTAGCGAGCTACTAGAGACGATGATCAAAGGTATTGCAACCAACGTGCGAGTGGCAAAAATGGCCATCGGATTTTTCTTCGTAGCGGAACACAAAGCTTGCTTTATCGGAACTAGAACTCGTGCACTAAAGCAAGAGAAAAGAAAAGCCGTTTCATGGGCACGGGTGATGAAGGCACAACGTGGCAACAATGTTACAGTTTGGATTTTGATAGATTAAGACGGGTGTATGCTAATCGGTTCAAAGCAGATGTATGTGGCGCTCCAGCAACACTTTGATCGACCGGACGGGGCAAGTGATAGGTTATAGACAGTTAAGAACATTAGTTCCTACAACGATGGCCAGCCGTGGCTCTCAGTGGAGGACCCGAGTCTTTGCGAAAGGTCAATAATAGTAACTGGAATATGAAAAGTAGAGGTCGGTTGCACAAGGGACAAATCACCCAGTTTGGATGATCTTGGCTATGAGTTTTATAAAATAAACTAGACTGTTTGATGACCTCTTGAGAAATGTCTATCATAACTAGCAGCAGAACAGAAGAATTTCCAGAAATTCTTGGCATGGCCGTACTACGGAGAGACACAGTTTACGATTGACTCTACAGACAAAGAAGTGCTGTTAGACAGGATTGTCCAAAATGTGCGAAGAGTGATGAAACCATACTGCATGCACTTGTATTGTATCCAAATAATGCTGACTTGTGGATTTATATTGAACAACTGTTGGTACGTGCAGTAAGAAAACTGAGTCAGTCTTGAGTATCGACCCACCGCCCGCAAGGCGTGGCAAGCATTGTTCTTCTGTTTGTTGGATATGGCGGAAGAAGCTGTGAGCTGGACGACATTGAAAGGATTGAAGACAGACCTTCCTACTTGGTCAAGCCCACAAAAATTTCTTTCGTGTTTCCCTTGCCCTGCATTTTTTCTTGAATCCTTGCCTCCTTTCTAGATAAGTGCCATGAACGAAACACTCGGTCATTGAATCGCTTTTTTAACTTCTACTGACAAAAAGTTATATATATATATATATATACATACATACTCATGTACTGACATTTTTTTATCCTGTTTGTTCTACCAAACCTAGACAGACAGACAGACAGACAGACAGACAGACAGACAGACAGACAGACGAATAGACAGATAAGTATTATCTCGTCACAATAAAATTATCTATGCCACAACTATACAGAAACTACGAAAACAATACCACCGTATTTATCCAAAAACAAACACTATATCTACGCTCATATTCTCATGTTAACCCAGCAATTATTAAAAATCCAGTGTACATCGTCACCATAGTTTTACTATTCGCGACCACTTACACTTACACTACCATACAGCCCCCCCCCACCCATTACAGGTATATTTACCCAACTAATATCACTGTTTACATAATATCACTATATTTACCTCCACAATATCATCATATGTGACTAATACCACTACTGCCACACAACAACACTCTATTCCGCAACGCAACAATATTTGTACCTGCACATTTCCCCCCAGCCTTGACCCACTACATATGTTCATCAATACCATATCTTTCTAAATTAACATATCATCCTCACAACAAGAATCTGTCAACTACAAAACACCACATTAGTATCACAGATGCCGCCAGCATCTTCTAAAACCACAACCAACAGCGCTGTATCCTTTCTATTTTAGGCATAAGGGTAATTGGTTACATCGACCCCAGTGTTCAACTGATAATTACAGGGTGGAGCAGAGAGAACGGACGTTTTTGAAATGGCTATTACTCAGCCCCAAAAGGCGGGACATATGTCCGACAGGTACCATTTGGTTTGTGGTGTCTTAGCATTTCTTCTTCTTTTCACGTGAAGCCATAGTGCTGTGGGCGATAGAGCATAGCGTGTTTGCCTACGAAAGTTACGTGATGAATAAGAAGTCTGCCATAGCGGTTCAGCGTGAGTTTCGGCGCCACTTCGACATTCACCGAAATCAGCCTGTTCCCACCTGTAACACAATCTTACGTTCGTAGAGGAGGTAAACTAATGAATAGGAGACCGGTGGGGTGCCACGAACGGTACAGACCCCGGAAAATGTGGAACGCGTCTGACAAGCTTTGATATGGAGTCCAAATCGCTCTGTTCGGAAGCATTCCACTGAACTTGGCATCGGTAATCGATCGGTAAGGCATATTTTGCATGAAGAGCTGCATTTCCACCCGTACAAATTGGTCATTGAGCAACAGTTGAAACCAGGGGACTATGCACAGCGGCAACACTTTGCACGTCAGATGGAAGCAATTTTTTAGGCAAATGACAACCTCATTTTGTTAATGAGAGATGAAGCTCATTTTCATCTCAATGGCATGGTGAATCAACAGAACTGTCATTATTGGACTCTTGAAAATCTGAGAGAATTGCACGAAAGACCACTGTACAGCCCAAAAGTGACTGTCCAGTGTGCTGTTGGAAAAGCTACCGTCATTGGGCCTTACTTTTTTAAAGACAATAATGGAAATACTGTTACTGTGAACTCCAGGCGTTACAATTGAGATGATAAACAACTTCTTTGTGCCTGAATTACGACTAAAACTTATGCCTATTCGACGTTTGTGGTTTCAGCAGGAAGGGACGACGGTCCACACAGCCAGAGTATCAATGGACGTTTTTCACCCTCTCTTCGGTGAACGCCTTATTTTCAGGTTTGCTGACATTCCTTGGCCTTCTCGGTCCCCTGATTTGTCCATGTGTGAATATTTCTGGTGGGGAAACCTCAAGGCATGTGTGTATGCGCCTAATCCTCGTACATTGGACGATTTGAAGGAAGCTATTCGCGTGGAAGTCAGCCAAATCGACAGAGCGATGCTGGAGAGAGTGGTGGCCAACTTCCAAGAACGCCTTCAGAAATGTATTAATGAAAACGGATACCACATGATGGATGTTGCTTTCCAAACTTAATTTTTTAAAATGCTAATTCAATACAAACACATTGATGTCAATAAAATTTGTTTGCAGCTAAAATTGATGATTTGGTGAATCTTTCAAAAATGTCCAGCCTCTCTGCCCCACCCTGTATTTTATTGATCTCGAGAGGTGAAGTCGACCACGGCATAATTTGAACTCAGAACCTAAAACCAGAAGAAATGCCGCTAAGCTTTTTGCCCGGCGTGCTAACGATTCTGCCAGCTCGCCGCCTTTACCAACAGTACTGTATCAATCTTACTACACCAATAAATCTAGCTAATTCACACCGTCATACTGCTCCATTCTAAAGAAAAGCAGTAACACGTTGGATATTGTATTTCAAGGTACATTATGTCTATGAGAGAAAACATACCGATCGATTACAAATGGAACGCCATCAGAGTTGACCAGGGGATTAAATATTAACAACAATGACCGCAAACACCACAGCAACAACAACTTCCCCCACAATTCCACAGCATTAAATATGCAACACCACTACAGCTACCTCACAATATACAACACTATAATGATACCCACCACCACCATCACCACATCTATCTCCACACACACCCACCCCACATCATCCCCTACGAACATTAACAAATCTACCCCATAGCACCATCATTAATACCCCTACACCACTTTACATTAAACTATATATATAGCCTTATCCCATTTGTTCCAAGATATCAACATTGTCATCTACACTTTCAATTATGGATTTAGATTTTCAGATTGTTCCTTATATTTCAATTCTCTTAATCTATATTAAGTCTTATATGTAGTTATTAAATACATTCTCCCTCTTTCTCTTTCTCTTCGTCTCTGTCACACGCACACAACAACAAAAGACATTACTATAAGCACATATGAATTTCTATACATTCATATACCTATGCATTACAAACATACGCACAGATTAACACACACATAATACCTTAGATATAATAACCCAAATACTTGTGTGTGTGTGTGTGTGTGTGTGTGTGTGTGTGTGTGTGTGTGTGTGTGTGTGTGTGTGTGTGTGTGTGTGTGTGTGTGTGTGTGTGTGTGTGTGTGTGCTAATATATAATCTCTTAATGACTTGTATCCATACAAACAAGCATTACGCTACACACTCAAATATTTATACACACAGAGAAATATATTTTAAGATTTGTTGACTCAAATTATTGTCAAAATGAAGGCTTAAAGTGATGAAAAGGTAAAGATTTCAGTACGAGAAAAATAAGACACACTCTTCTAGTAAGGACTTTAAGGTATCGGTTGAAACTAAGAATATCTTGTAAGCACACACAAAACATGTAAAAGTCACTAGAACTGACACAAATTGAAAGCGAAATTCAACGAAGGCGCCTCTACCTAGTCGTTTGACCTGGTATAGTTTGCTATCAAATCTTGCTGAAATTATATTCTACTGTCATAAAAAAGGCAAAACATATTGGAAACTGCTGTAACCTTACAAATAACGAATGATAACGAAATACGGATGTAACACAAAGCGCAATTACTATATTATCTACGAATACTTATTATTGTTTCATGTTGCAACGAGAGATTATGGAGGATCTGGTTAGAATACTTTTAATCCAGGGTATTTTCAGTGACTGCTGACACTGGACTAAGGCAACGAATATAGATACTGGAAAATGCGTTATGTCTGAAAAAAGACGATATGGTCAAGACTGGACTACCTTCAATCATAGGCCTCTTCAATCAGGACTCACCTGGAGTTAAACAGTAACAACAAATCTAAAATTCTAGAAAATACGTATAGCGTCTATGTTTGTAGATTCTGGTGAATTAAGAGACAGAAGGTTTGTACTTTTTAAAATTGTAAGTAATTTTTAAGTTTTAAAGAAAATCTAAGCTAATCGGATAATGCTCTATTCAGTTTTATATTAAAATGCATTGAAATATTATTTCTTAAGGTCAAGAGAAGCACTTATAAAAATGTAGTTCGTGTCACCGGTAACGGAGCAGAGAGCCTCATTGAACTTTCGTAAAATCTGCCTACAACACACACACACACAGATACACACATATGGACGCGCACACGCATGCACACAAATACACAAGCATACACACACATATATACATACATGCCTGTGTGTGTGTGTTTATATATAAATATGTATATGTTTATATATAAATATGTATATGTATATAAATGTATATATGTATATCAGTGTATGTATATATGTATGTTTGTACATGTATATATATATATATATATATATATATATATATATATATACATATACATATATATATAGACAGAGAGAGACAGACAGACAGACTGACAGACAGATATACAAATATACACATATATTTATGTATGTATACATATGTATACATATATATATATATACATATATATATATATATACATATGTATATATATATATATATATATATATATATATATATATATATATATATATACATGTGTGTATGCGTGTGTGTGCGCGCGCATGTGTGTGTGTAGAGAGAGAGAGAGAGAGAGAGAGAGAGACGGTTACCATCTTCAATTAACCATCCCGTATAATTTAATGTACATAAAACATTCCATTTGCTTTAAAAGTGTATAATATGGGTTATAAGATGGATTAGGAGAGATTAAAACACATTAGGAGATCACGACACACATCAACTTCTCTATTATCTAAACGCTGAAACAATCGATTTTCTCCAGATAGTTGAGATTAAATACATAGCAGCGAGTTTACAAACGTGACATCCCTGAGAAAAATATTCAAATGTTTATACAACTTAGCAATTAACACATCGTTTTCAAATAGCATGCTCTTCTTTGGAATTGTACTAATATTCTTTCTTGTAGCTTCTCTTATTACCAACTGAAATATTCATTATCAAATATCAATAATAAAGACAGAGGGCAAAAGCCTCATAATACGTCTTTGTCGAATGATTTTCCTAATTTTAATATAGCTTTTCAACAGAATTTTGTTATGAACCCTAGCATGACAATTCCAAATTTTAGTTCTCTTTTACTAATGATATACACTGTAAAGTTGTGAGTGTGCATAGCAGGGACGTACCGCCTCGATAGTAAGGTAGATCGATAGCAACATTTTCTTTTATAGCAAAATATGCACCAAATTCAATTGAATTACGAAGGTTGCTCTGATTACTATGCATAAAATGCAATATATATATATATATATATATATATATATATATATATATATATATATATATATATTTTGTAGGTTAGGTAGGCATAATTCGCCCCTGCCTTTCAGTCTCAGTATTTAAGTTATGCATAGTACTGCTGTAGTATATGTGCTGTGTACATGCCGACAACAACGTTTTTGTTTACGTGCTATAAAGACAGAAGTAGATCTGCCTTCAACTCAGTCGCGCGTCTGTGTTTCGCTTATTTTTTATGTGTTTTACTACATAAAGGTCACCAACTGCCTACCATGAGTAACTACTGACGGTTCGTGCCTGATTTATGGATATAGATGTGTGTGTGTGTGTGTGTGTGTGTGTGTGTGTGTGTGTGTGTGTGTGTGTATGTGTGTGTGTGTGTGTGTGTGTGTGAAGGCATATGGCTCAGTGTTTAGGGTATCGCACTCACAATCTTGAGGCTACATCGGCCTTTGCCTTTCCTCGGTGACGTGGAAGGGGGAGGCTGGTATGCATGGGCGACTGCTCGTCTTCCATAAATAACCGAACTCGTGCTTCAGAGGGGAACCTTTTTTTGATGCAATTCCATGGTCATTCATGAATCAATGGTGTCTTTACTCTATTGTGTATATATATATATATATATATATATATATATATATATATATATATATATATATATATATATATATATATATATACTAATAGAGAAACAGGTCCAGAAAAAGTCAAACACTGAGCTGGCTTAACTGATGATGGCAACGGAAATTGCCAAAACTGTCGTCAGTCTTAAGAATTCTCGGTCGGCATTTATCGGACAATTATGATCCCTGTTAGTGTATATGTTTTCATTCATGCGCGTTTACAACAGCATTAGAGCATTTTACGTCTTATTTGTGGCAATGTATGTGCTTTTTAAAACCCTAGTCACATTTAGTGAGAATTATAATTTTGCTTTTTAGTGAAACATTGCAACTTGCTGTTTATTGTTGTACATAAATTATGCGTGTGTGTGCAGACGTATGTATGTATGTATGTATGAATGTATATATATATATATATATATATATATATATATATATATATATATATATATATATATATACGACACATATGTATGAATACACGCAGACACACACATATATATTTGATTAATGAGAGAGACGGAAGATGGAAGATACGAGAATGTTTATTAATCTCTACAATTGCTTCTACTCCTCACGAGTGGAATATTTAACAATTGGTTTAGGAGTATCCTTCCGTGTAGATGTGTCTCTTCAGGTAATCTACAAGATGTATCTCGTTAAAATAACGACTGTTCCGCAAAATATCTTCTCGGTTTGTGTATAGAAAAGCAGCAAATTAAAGGATACAGCTTCATTTTTATATAAGATCATTAATAAATAAAAGATGCAAAAAGTAACGAATACACAATACAGCGAAGAAAGTATTAAATATAACCGTTAAGAAATATGGATGTATAAACGCTCTCGCTTAAGTAGTATGGCTCACGTACACTCACTCGTGCAAACATCCACGATAGTATAAGAATACGCACACGCGTGGCGTACACATGCTCACGCAGCGAATTAAATAGCTACTTAGTGTTTATAAGAATGGGGAGGCAGGTGTTAAATTTAATTCGTCCATACCTTAAAGTAAAGTATGATTACTAATTTGGTTAACGGTTACTCAAATTCATTCCCACTGCATTATGCGAAAGTGCATTCATAAGCATGTAAGCATCTTGAGAGTCTTTCAGAAATTCTATTAATAATCTTATCATTAGTTCACAAAATAGGCAAGGATTTCTCGGAATCGAGTATATGCATGTATGTATATATGTATGTATGTATAGATGTATATGTGTGTGTGTGTAGTTGTTGGCACTCCGTCGCCTACGACGTCGAGGGTTCCAGTTGATCCGATCAACGGAACAGACTGCTCGTGAAATTAACGTGCAAGTGGCTGAGCACTCCACAGACACGTGTACCCTTAACGTAGTTCTCGGGGATATTCAGCGTGACACAGTGTGACAAGGCTGACCCTTTGAATTACAGGCACAACAGAAACAGGAAGTAAGGGTGAGAGAAAGTTGTGGTGAAAGAGTACAGCAAGGTTCGCCACCATCCCCTGCCGGAGCCTCGTGGAGCCTTAGGTGTTTTAGCTCAATAAACACTCACAACGCCCGGTCATTGAAATCGAATCCGCGATCCTATTACCGCGAGTCCGCTGCCCTAACCACTGGGCCATTGCGCCTCCACATGTATGTAGTATATATGTATTTATATGCAGACACACACACATATATACATATATGTGTGTGTGTGTATGTATATATGTATACACAGGCAATAAAAAATCCAGATGACATCGCAAGCTTACAGCGAGACCTAAACGCAATATACAAGTGGGCTGAAGTAAACAACATGCAGTTTAATGCTGGAAAATTTCAAGCACTGCACAATCAACTCACGAATGCACTACAGCCTGCATATACAGGACCCAAAAGCACTGCAATCCTAGAGTCACAGGTAGTGAAAGACTTGGGGATCAGTATGTGCAATGATGCATCATTTCACATGCATATTACCAAGATGGCAACAAAGTGCAGACAACTGGCAGAAGGGTTACTAAGGTCTTTCAAAACAAGAGACTAAGAAGTAATGTTGACCCTGTCGAGGACCTTTGTTCTCAGCTGCCTGGACTACTGCTCTCAGCTACGGTCACCACATAGTGCCAAACTAACAGCGCAGCTTGAAACAGTCCAACGCCGCTACGTTAAAAAGATGGAAAGAGTGCAGCGGATGAGTTACAGGGAGAGGCTGAAAAAAACTGTGACTTTACTCCCTGGAACGAAGGCGCGACAGATATGTAATAATCTACATATGCAAAACTCCTAGAAAGGTTTGTACCTAATTTCGGTATTGAGTGTTATACAATTGTCAGAAATGGACGCCATTGTGTTGTATCAAAGGTACCTTCCAATTCGGGAGCAGATACTGCAATAGCCTAGGGTTCAAAAGCCCACAACTCTTCAATGCCCTGCCACAAAAGTTAAGTTGATGAAGGAAGCTCGTACCCGAGTGTGACTACTGGTCATTGTGTTTTTCGGGTGTTTCTTTTTGTCTTCGTGTTTTTTGTGGTTGTGAATGTGTTCGTAAAAATGGGTTGTCTTGTGATGAAGAAGTTGATGTTGGTGTTGATTTGTTTTTAAATTGGTGTTGTGACGGATTTTGCTTTTTACCGTCATGTCTTCGGGCATTCAAATTGGGCCGTTCTCTGTTTGGTTCATATTCAGTCTTCCTCTTATCTCCGACAAAGGCCTTTTGGTGCGAAGTCAATGAGGACTTTGCTTTTGCGAAGCCTGAATCGGAGGAAGGAGGCAGATGCGAGGTTATAGTTTATTCCCCACTTTGAGAAGTTGGTAGTAACGGTGGAGAGCGTCGTGCTTTTTCCACCGCGGGGCAAAAGGCTTTAAGGTGGTTCGAATTCCCACATACAAAGCACATCTGTTTTTTCCCCTCTGTGGAAACTGGCATCTGTTCGCATTCCTGGAAACAGAAATAATTAGAAATGCGATTTATTTCCTCTGGAGAAACTAGTATCTGGAATTCCATAAGAACTCCAGTCCTGTTGAGTTGTGGGGTGGACTTCACCTCCACAATCTCCCGCATTCTCCTCCAGAATGGCTAAAACCCTCGCCGGATCACGGTGACCCGGCACGTTCTTGACTCAAATTCGAGTCAATCTTTCACCCATGTAATAAGGTGCCATTACAAAAGCCTGGGACGTGCAAGTTATAGTAGCCGTTTCTGGCTTCTTGCTCACTGCTACATATAGCAGCAACCATTCCATATTGTTTACCTTTCTGTATGTGTAGCACTGAGGGCCACACCTCTTCGAGGCATTTTTCGGTCTCTGCCGGAGTAGGAAATTTAAGTTTCCTCTCCTTGCGAGAAACAAACAATTGTTCGTCTTTCGGGGAGTTTTTTCTCCTCCTCACTAAGGTACATAACACCTGGTTTCATAATGTCACTCTTGTATTTCAGTGCCTTATTTCTCAAGTCATCCATGAAAAAAAACAACCTAATTGCTAACGGCTTTAGAAAAGGAATTAGTTTTGTTGAAGTTCATCGTGTTATCATTGCTGCTGCTGTTGATGTGTTGTTGTTGTTGTTGTTGCTGTTGTTATTATTTTCCGGTTATCACTGTTGTTGTTGTTTTCAATTTTGTTGTTCATATTACTTTTCTTGTTTTTGATCTTGTTCATCTTGTTGCTGACGCTGTTAATATAGTTGCTCTTACTGTTGTTGTTTCTGCTGTTTGTGGTGGTGGTGGTGGTAGTGGTGCTGCTGCTGCTGTTCACATAGTTGCTGCTGTAGTCGCCGTCATTATCATTGGTGTTGGTACTTTTACACGTGTTACTGTAGTCGGAGCAACTAGAGGAAATTATATTTCTCTTTGGCGAGAAATTAATTTCATCTTCGGCTGCGTTTGTTTTCAGAGTTATAACAGAACATTGCTCTTGGTCGAAGTCAACAGAACGCTGCACTTGGCCGATTCATTTTTTTTTCTTTTTCGTAATCGGACATTTTTTTTTTTTAATAGGAAACATGAATAAAATCCTGTCTTCACAAAAAAAAAAATGCAAAAATGCAAAACTATTATTACAACCCCAAAAAGGGGATGCAATTACACAAAATGTTACCACCACGATCCAGACAATGCAAGCTAAATACTTGTTGAATAAAATTTTGAAAGAACGGCCTGCAACTAGCCGAAAAGCTTGATTAAATACTTACAAATTACGGAGCTCCAACACGTATAATTTCACGGGCTGGTGGCTGTAATAATAATAATAATAATAATAATAATAATAATAATAATAATAATAATAATAATAATAATAATAATGATAACTGACAGAAGTTACAGAATGAGACACGGGCCGAATGTTTTATACTAGAACAAGCTAAAGGAAGGCGGCAGGACTATCTTCCCAATAGATTCAGCCGATAGCCGGATCCGTCCTACACGTGACAGCAAGTGTTCAACATAGACCTACAAGTCAGCAATGCTCGGACACTGACCGAGAGCATGTAGAACAATTTCCTCGCTCTGTGTGCGTGTCGGGCAAGCCGGGCTGACGGCACTTCCGTGCCTGTAGAGTTTATCCCGAATCTGCAATACAACCGATAGCACTGCCAGACTAAGGATTTCTGGAAATTTCCCATAGACTTCGGACTGAAACTCCTCCAGAACAGACGAGTCAGTTGATTCTCTTCGACGCCCAGAGTCTCGCTTGCGACGGTGCAAATAACGTTCTTGTCTTTCCAGTGATGGTCTCTGGTGCTGTTGAATGGATCTCACCTGCTGCTTTTTCTGCTGTTGCTGTTGTTGTTTTGGATGCTGCTGCTCTTGACTCTGATGTTACTAGTGCTATTGTAGATGGTAGTGGTGCTGCTGTTGCTTTTGACGCTGTTATTGCTGTTGAGGTGTCTGCAGCAGACTTTGTTAAGTGCACTTTGGCCTCACTTGACGTTTTTTTCTGTTAACTCAACTTCTTTTATTTTACGACAAGCTTGTGCGAAACCGTCCTGAATTTACTTAGAAAGAAGAACGACCGCTGTTTTCGTGGTATTAATGTTTGTGTTGATGGTGATGGGATAGTGGTGGTGGTGGCGGCGGCTGTGGTGATTGTGGTGGTGGGGGGTGAGGTTGGCAGTGGTGATGGTCATCACTGCTGCTACTGGTTCTGCTGCTGTTGCTGTTGTTGTCGTCATTATTGTGGTCGTTGCTGCTGCTGCTGTTGCTGTTGTTGTCGTCATTATTGTGGTCGTTGCTGCTGCTGCTACTATCTGTGCTTCGTCTCTTGACTACATCAACTAGCGGTAGGAAAACAATGTCATAATAGCTGATCAAACAGTCATCACTTCCTTCGATTTGAGAATCACTATTGATATTTTTGTGCTTCGAAATATTAAACCTAAAATTTCGCCCTTAAAAAGTGAATTCTCGTCAGACCAGCTCGTTTCTCTTACTGTGAATTGGGTTATTCTGGAAACAGTTCAACAAAATTTTGCATATCAACTAAAAAAAAAAAAAAAAATTTTTAAAGAAAACTTACGAGCCACGAATTAGCGTCCACTCCGTTCAAACACAAATGATGATGATGATGATGATGGTGATGATGATGATGATGATGATGATGATGATGATGATGATGATGATGATGATGATGATGATGATGATGATGACGATGACGACGACGATGATGATGATGATTAACTTGGCACGCTGGTGAACACAGTAAGACTTTTCACGAAGGACATAGGCGTGGGATTTGGTATCAATAAATGTGCAATTTTGATACTGAAGAGTGGGAAGGTAAAGCAGAGTCAAGGACTTGAACTGCCAAATAACCAGGTGATGAAAAGTTTAGAAGTTAAGGATACAAGTTTTTGGGAGTTTTGGAATCGGATACATAAAAAAAAATGAGAAATGAAAAAAATCATTTCAAAGTAGTACTTTAGAAGGGTCAATTTGATACTGAAATCTAAGTTAAATTCTGGGAACATTTGTAAAGGCAATAAATCCAAGGGCTGTATTAATTGTGAGATATGTGGCAGTTCTTCTGAATTGAAACAAAGAGGAACTGCAAGATATGGATAGAAAAACTCGGTGACTAATGACAATGTACAAGGCTTTTCATAAAAGGGCAGATCTGGACAGGCTGTACGTGAAACGTAAAAATGGAGGAAAGCGGTTGATCAATGTGGAGAATTGTGTGAACATGGAATTGAAAACTTTTAATCAATATGTTAACGAAAGCACAGAATAACTTCCAGCAGCAGTAATCAATGCAAACGTACTAGGAGGACACACAAAAGATGAAATACTTGAATAGAGTAAGTAAAGTTATATGGGAAAACATTTATACCCCCAATTTATGCAGAATACTGAGGCAGAAAGAGGCGAAAACACTTGTTATAGGTTGAAGAAGAGAATTCTCGAAAACGAGACAGAAAGATTAATCATGGCAGCTCAGGATCAAATCCTTCGGACAAATAGTAAAAAATGCAGGGTAGGAGTTAATGTGTTGCCATTGTGTAGGTTGTGCGATGAATGAGAAGAAACAGTAACCCACATAGTAAGTGAATATTCCCAACTTGCGCAGAAACAGTACAAATCTCAGACACGTGATAATGTTGCAAAGATCATCCACTGGGAAATGTGTAAGAAGTATAGACTTCCGACACAAGTGATATGAACAAGCACCTGAAAAAAGTGACTGGGAATGATGAGGTTAAACTTCATTGGGACATTCTTATCCAAACGGATCATTTTCTAGAGCATAACAGACAAGATATCTTGGTACTTGAGGAAATGGAACGGACTTGTTAATTGATGTGGCCTCTCCATTTGATACAAGAATAAAAGAAAAAGAAATTAACAAGGCAGATATATACCAGGACCTAATGAGAGAGATAAACAGTTTGTGGAGTTGCAGAAAAAGTAAGATCATATCAGTTGTCATTTAAACCTTAAGAACGACGGAGAAGAAGCTCAAGGAGTGGACAATAAAGATTAGCTTGCAGAAACACATAGAATATATGCAACTGGCTTGCTTGTGGGGGAGGGTAAAGATCATTCGAAAGTTCTTGGATGACAAGTCATTCAGCAAAAGATGAACATTCATACGTCGTCTTCGACGGGAGGAGCCATCTATCTATCTAGCTAGCTAGCTAGCTAGCTACATACATACATACATACATACATACATACATACATACATACATACATACATACATATACACGTGTATGTGTGTGTATATGTGCCTTCGTATTTGTCCTCCATCATCGCTTGACAACTAGTGTTGGTTTGTCTACACCGATAGAACAAATAACAGACTTCAAAATAGGTACTGGGATCGCTTTGTATGACTAAACAACTTCAATCAGGTACCCAGCTTGGCTGCACTCTAATAACTGAAACTAGTAAAACATAAAACTACTTTTTTTCATTCAATAAATAAAGTAAAGCTGTCAATGAGGGTAGACGTATTTTGACGAAGTTTCCAATATTTCAATACGGCTGTGAGATAAGAGCTTGTTTCCTAACAACATGGTTCCGGGTTCAATTTCACTGCGTAGCACCTTGGGCAAGTGTCTTCTACTATAGCCTCGGGCCGACCAAATCCTTGTGAGTGGAGTTGGCAGACGTGTTTGTCCACCACCACCGATTGACAACCAGTCAAAAGTGATCGATAAAATAAGTATCTGGCTTTAAAATGTATACTGGAGTCAACTCATTCGACTAAAAGTCCTTCAAGGCGGTGTCCCAGCATGGCCGCAGTCTAATGACTGAAACAACTAAAAGATAAGAGATAAAAGATATTTAATTTGGTTTCTACTTCCACATTTATATTTTGCACCATCTTCTGAATTTATATTTAGAATTACAATTTGTATCTTTCAGATTTCATAGAATATAATCCTATTAATTTTGTGGTACACCTAGCTACATCTCGCAGTACTCCAGTGCGTTGCATTGCATGTTTAGGAATCAGTGGGATGCATAGACGATCTGTCAATGGTTTACATTGTACTAAGAAAGACTCGTTCAACGGGAGTGGTAAGTTATTTTCCACGATACAGAAGATATACGAACTGCGAGCTGATTATCAGTGGTATGGGCATTCACCCTATCATTTCGGGCTATGAATATTTTAAAATATTTCAATCATTCTTAAAATTGACAACGACATATCTTCTAAAAATACAGTACAATTTCCAATTCCATTATTTCTTTAAATAGAAAATTTCCTTTTACATTTAAATTTTATTTTCTTCTCTTACTTTCTCACTTCTTTTATGATGTTTGCAAAACTTTTTATTTCAATGACGGAATTTTTGCACTTTCTAAATAAAAGCTTCATATTTTGAAATAGAATTCAAGTAAATAGGTTTATATATATCTATATCTATATATAGAGAGACAGATTTATATGTAAGTATATATAAATATATATATAGGTATATATAAATATATATAAGTAAATATAGATATAGGTAAGTATATATACACACACACACACACACACACACACACACACACACACACACATGTATATATATGTGTGTGTGTGTGTGTATAGAAATCGATTACGACGTCGAGGGTTCCAGTTCATCCGATCGACGGAACAACCTGTTCGTGAAATTAACGTGCAAGTGGCTGAGCACTCTACAGACACGTGTACCCTTAATGCAGTTCTCGGAGAGATTCAGCGTGACACAGAGTGTGACATGGCTGGCCCTTTAAAATATAGGTACAACAGAAACAGGAAGAAAGAGTGAGAGAATGTTTAGCTGGGCTAAAAAGTCACATTCGATCACAGCACCGATAACAGTTAAGCCTCGTGCAATTGCCATACTCGATAACGAGGGGGCAGCCATCATATATATACACGATGGGCTTCTTTCAGTTTCCATCTACCAAATCCACTGACAAGGCATTGGTCGACCCGAGGCTATAGCAGAAGATACTTATACTTGCCCTAAGTGCTACGCACTGGGACTGAATCCAGAACCATGCGGTTGGTAAGCAAGTTACTTACCTCACAGCAACTTCTGGGCCTATATCTATCTATCTATCTATATATATATATATATATATATATATATATATATATATATAGAGAGAGAGAGAGAGAGAGAGAGAGAGAGAGAGACAGACAGACAGACAGACAGACAGACAGACAGACAGATAGATAGATAGATAGATAGATAGATAGATAGATAGATAGATAGATAGATAGATAGATAGACAGGCAGACAGATAGATAGATATAGATATATATATATTAATATAAATAATATATATGCATACACACACACACACACATATATATATACATATATGCATATGTGGGTACAGGACGTCACCAACTGTAAACAACATGAAATACGAAAACAAGCAAGTTAAATACGCAAACAACGAGAGAAAAAAATTGAAAATAGGACAAGTAACACAAAGAATGACCCTTCATCAGTTGTCGGCCGTTTATCTACTCATTTCGAGCAATTAATGACAATATGAGTCTTCGAAGACAGTTGCTCCCATAACTTCCAAAATAAATTTTGGATTTTATGGAGGGTCAAAGTTGGGAACAAAAACAAGACAGTGGAGACATACAAGGAAACCGAACGAAAACAAACATGGAGGGCCGTTAGACCAGAACGAAGGGAAAGATAGTGAACGCTGGAATAAATATTTTCTTTGTAAAGAGAAAAGATAGACGCTTCTAATATAAGGATGAAATTTTATTAAAAATTTATTTTTTTGCCCTTATTTATAATTGTATAATTTTCACCTTAAAAGGTATTTTTTTCATATACTGACCACAGAGTTTTTAATAAAATTTTATCCTTATATTAGAAGTAAATTAGTTCTCATTCACTTCGGGACTGGTTAACCACTTGCGTGCGTTTCCTGACCGATTACACTTGTGCCGAGGCTTGCTATGGAATTTCGTTTTGGATATATTTGGGGCACTTAAATGCATTCATGACTGTGCATCAGGTTTTGCGTGAGTATGTCTAAGTATTTCATTTATGTTCATTTTGTGTTCCTCGCTGATGAAGGAAGAATCCTTTTTGGATTAACTATATTTTTATGCATTTCTGTTACATTGCTTTCCTCGTTTCGGCACGTGGTGTAATAACAAAAGTGAAAATAGTTTATGTGGTTAGACGAATTAGCGTCTATTTTTCAGCATATTAGCAAAGGAGTTCTTTTCTTTTTGCCCTTATTTATAATTGTATATGTATATATATATATATATATATATATATATATATATATATATATATATGGGGGGGAGGAGAATTCACAAAAAAACAAAAGACGAAGACAGGTGGTGTAGACAACAAACAGATGTATTAGTTTAACGCCCGGGAAGTGAAAAAGTCTTTAACGTTTCGAGCCTATGCTCTTCCACAGAAAGGAACACAGAAAGAAACAAGGAGAGAAAATGAAGAATGTATAGATAGATAGATAGATAGATAGATAGATAGATAGATATGTTTCTTTATTAGCCACACAGGGCTCAACATAGAGGGGACAAAATACAAATGTAGAGTTTTTCTTTTCGGGGGGGGGCGAAAACAAAGCAGAAAAAAACAACGATGAAAAAAAAAAAACATCGCAAAACGTTTGGAGTATTTACAAAAAATACGAAATAATACAGAACATTCCCAATAAATGGGGAGGTTATCCGTGGAAAGAAAAACCTACGAAAAGACGACGGTAACCTCGGTCCTTAGTGTCACAGTTTGTTAAATAAAATTTCTTTTATTTATGCAAGAAACGTAAGTAACTCTGTTTACAAAATTTTAAAACGTTTTATAGAATCATGGTCAAGGTGGCTTCGTCATTTATACGTGCCATTCTTGTTACATGTATCCATCTTTTTTCGAAACATTTGCTAGACAACACTTGCCTCTCTACTCTCACCTTCCTTTTCAAGTGATACTTGAAAAAGTTGATGAGAGATTGACGAGAGAGAAAAGTATTTGTCTCTAATCCTTTCAGACACGTCCACCAGATGCATTCTTTCGCCATAGCCACAAGTACGATAAATACAGCTCTTCCTTCCCGTTTAAAGGAAGGAGGCGTGACGATATTAACGATAGACTCGGTTGATAAACCGACTCGTCCCACACGCGACAGCAGTCGTTCGACATAAGCCCACAGCTCCGAAATGGTTGGACACTGCACGAGTGCGTGCAGAACGATTTCATCGCTCTGACCGCATCTCGGGCAGGTCGGCCCCGCATTTCGCGAGCCGTGTCTATAGAGCTTATCCCGAACGGGTAGCGCCTCTCGGTAACACTGCCAGGCCAGGGATCTCTGGAAGTTGTCCATAGGTCCCGGCCCGAAAGTCGTCCTGAACAGGCGGGTCAGGTATTCCTCGTCGACGCCCAGGTTCGCCCCGAGATCGTCGTCGTACCTGCCCTCCACTAATCCCCTATAGAATGACTTCGTTGTGATGCAGCCGCTCAAGGTCGACCCGAGACGGCAAAGTTGTTGCAGAGCAACGCGACACTCACGGTGCCATCCGCCATTCCTCGGCCTCTTTTTGATCCACGACTGCAGCTCGGTCATGGAGACGAGCTGCGGGAAAGCGCGTCACACAAACGGCGACCACACCTGCTCACCGTCGTCTACGTAGAGCCGGAGATGTCGCAGTCTCAGCGCATGTCTGCGCATCATCAACCACGGCATGCCCAGCCCTCCTTTCAGCGGGTGTTGGCAACAAACGGATCGCCTCACCATCGGAACGCTTCCTTTCCACAAAAAGCGGAAGAGGATGCGCTCCATTTCGGTGATGGCGCGATCGGGACAAGGCACGACGGTCAGGCGGTATTCGATGACGGACGCGATGTACGCGTTCGCCACCTCCGCCCGACCTTTTAGGGACAGCTTCCTCTCGGACCATTGCCGGCAGAGAGTGGCCACCCTACTCGTTATCTCGTCCCAGTTCTTCTCCGTTTGCAGGTCCGGACCGAACCAGACTCCGAGCAACTTGACCGGACCGTCCGTCCAGCGTCCTACGACTGAGGCGCTGCCGGACGGTATGGGCTTGCTTCTCCAGGTGCCGAGCAGCAAACCCACCGACTTATCCCGGTTGATTTTCGCTCCCGTCACCGCTTCGTAGTCTTTCAGCGTCTCGCCGACAAGCTCGATGTGCTCGTGGCTAGACGCTATGACGGTGACGTCGTCCGCGTATGCCGACACGCTCGTCCCGCACCCCAGTTCTCGCGGGATGCCCCTCAGCGTCGCCAGCTTCCGTAGTAGTGGCTCGAGAGTCAATACGTACAGGAGCGGCGACAGGGGGCATCCCTGACGAACCGAACGTGCAATGTCGAAGGGTCCCGATAGACGTCCATTGACGCGAACAACCGAACGGATGCCTGTGTACAAGGCAGCCATCCAGCCGCGGAAAACGGGACCGAAGCCGGCCGCTTCGAGGACGGCCTCCAAGTATCGATGGTCTACCCTATCGAAAGCTTTGGAGTGATCCAAATTGATCAGGGCCCCACCCATGCCAGGTTCCTTAACTACCCTCTCTATGATGTAGCGCATCAGATGGAGGTTGTCATGGATGCTCCGACCCGGCACGGCGCACGTCTGCTCCGTGCCGACCAGTTTCTCGATGACAAGCGCCAACCGCTTGGCTAACACCTTGGCCAAAATTTTCATGCCTGCATTGAGCAGAGTGATGGGCCTAAAGTTATCTATGGCGTCCCCCTTGTTTGGATCTTTCTTCAGCAGCGTTACCGCTCCTCGGCTCACAAAACCGGGAATGCTCCCGTTCTGCTGCCAGTTGCAGTACACGGCCGCCAAGACGTCTCCAAACAAGTCTGGCATACAGTTGTAAAGCTCGTAGGGCAGACCATCCAAACCCGGAGATTTGTCCGTCGAGCAACCCGCCATCGCGTCCCTCACCTCCTCCGCCGTGATGACCCCTTCGCAGCACTCCGCCTCTCTTGCCGAGAGTCGTGGCAAGCTGTGCAGGTAGGCACTAAAGTCCACCCTGCCTTCTCGCTCGCCACCCCTCCCGAACAGTCGGGCAAAATGCCGCTGAAACGCCTCGCACATCTTGCTCGGCTCGAGCAATTCGCGCCCCTGTTCGTCTACCAGAGACCGGAAGGTGGCTCTGTTACCCCGCTGCGCCTCCGCCACCCGGGCCTCTCGTGCGGCTCCAACACCTTCATTCCTCAGAGCACGCATCCTTACCCTGACAGCACACCCTTCGTGTTTAGCATTGAAGTGTTGGTCGAGGGCCAACCTCGCCGCTAAAACGTCGGATGCGATGCCACTTCGCAATGCCTCTTCTAACTTTATCACTAGATCCCCCTCTACTCTGTTCCTCTCTACAGCTAGTGCCCTGCTATACCTTATTGCTTCCGCCCTTACTGCTCTCTTGAGGGCAAACCACCATTTGTTGTTGACGATGGCTCCCGTCAAAGCCCTCTTTACTAACGTGCTAATCCGGTCTCTGAAAACCTGTCTCGACGGGAAAGACGCGTTTAGTTTCCAGTAACCGGGACCCTGCCTATGTGCCTTATCTAAGTCTAGCGTACACGTCACAAGTTCGTGATCCATGTAGCTGACTATGTGGAACTGTGGACATCCTAAACTATCTCTATCTCTTGTCCTACACACTATCCTATCTAGATACGATCTCGACGACCCAATGCGGTTGCTCCAAGTCCACGTTGGCACACTTGGGTGGTCGAGTCGGTACCTGTCAGACAACTGGAAGCGTCTGAGCAGGTCTATGAGGCCTTTGCATCCCCTTCTAGTTTTGTCACTCCCCACGTAGTCTAGATGCGTGTCCAAGGTAGCATTCCAATCCACCACTAAAAGTAAGGGACGAGACGTTCCCAGGAATACTTCTAGACGTCGAAAGAAGTCTGACCGACCTGTTAAAGGAGGCACATAAACTGCCAGCAACCGAAAAGCGCCTCCATCGCTGCCGTCCACATCTAGGACAACCAGTCTACCCTCCGGGTCCGTAAATATCGTCTTTACTTGGAGATCCAGACTCTTGCGAAAAAGAACCGCCGTGCCACTACCGCCCATCCCCGGCAGACAGGGAGAAAAATAAATGTTAAACTGTCCGCCAAACATGGACTTTAGGGCCCGCGGTTCATGGAATCTGGTCTCACTAATGGCTATGATATCCAAATTGTGTGACTTGATGTCATTTAAGAGGTACCCTTGTTTCCAAGGCGACCCCAAGCCACGCACGTTCACACAGCCAATCTTCACCATGATTCTATTTATACGTGTGCTTTAAAGCACAAAACAAAAGAACAAAGTGTTACTTACCGTTAGAAAGTTTTGTTTCCTCCTTGGATTTTTCACCAAGGAGGCTATTGTACAATTTCTTGCACAAATATTTCTGGAATCCCCCTACCGAGTTGGGGTAGAGGGATTTTATTGTGTTGTGTAATGCTGGTGTAACATGAATAATTTTAATGTGTTTTGGCGGTGTTGTACGTGGGTGGTTGTTGGTTTTGATATCGTCGTTTGTGATGTTTGTTTTAGAGTTGATGTAATTCATCA
>NC_142929.1:93075644-93090644 GCF_046866305.1 Octopus bimaculoides
GATTTTGAATATCTGCAGATATTCAAAACATAGAATCGACCGATAAAGCTATAAGCAAACGGACTATGCTGTCGCCACTATTACACTGTTCTCATTATATCTGTATGTAAAACAGATCTCTGCAATTACTGTGGAATATAACACAGCTTTAAAACATTTTAAACATTTTGAATGTATGGATAACACTTTTTTAAATAGAATAGGGAAAAACAACCACTCGTGTATTATAAAACATTAACGATATCGCTAGAGGCTATAAAAATGTTATAATACGCATTAGAGTGTTAATACCTACTTGAATTACTGTTGCTACTCGACACCTAAGAATTAAGGAACACCTGAGAAATATTCACAATGCATGTTACTACGTGCATAAGCAGACTAATTATGTGGATAATGAATGTAGAAAATAAAAACAATACAAAACTCGGAATCAAACATTTGTTTTATAACGTCATGAAATGAATATCATTGTAAGGTGAATAATATATTCACAGTGCACCAAATG
Organism: Octopus bimaculoides; assembly: GCF_046866305.1. Classification (NCBI taxonomy): domain Eukaryota; kingdom Metazoa; phylum Mollusca; class Cephalopoda; order Octopoda; family Octopodidae; genus Octopus; species Octopus bimaculoides. Next base: position 93,076,153 of record NC_142929.1, read on the forward strand.
CACAAATGCATCTCATGATAAAAATTAACAAAAAATCGACAGAGATTCTGAACGTCAAAACCTTGTGGGGAAAATAATTAATTTTATAGCATGAGCTCAAGATCTGGTTGAAAAACAATTCTGTTATCGGGAAAAAATAGAAAAATCCTTTCTAACCGTACGCTTGGTCCTGGTCCACTTGCTGTTAACTGAAGGATGAAAATAAAAAGAACAATGTCATAATAAAAGAGCTCCTTCGCAGAAAGATCTTAAAATCAATTTGGCTTCAAATCTAGAATGAAAAGAAAGATTTTAATCAGAATACATCATCGCTAGAAACTACGAAAAACGAACACTTTAACAACATTAACGGTAAAACATATAATAACTGACTTTGAAACTTTCATCAAAGCTGTGAAAAAGCTGCATAATACGAAGACATTAAGTAAAAGCCTAATTAGTCGGGTATGGGTCCAAAGTCTTGATGTTTTATAGGATATTATTAATGCATGTATTTTAAGGAATTGCGGAAGATATGATTAGCATATTGAATTGGCACAGACAAATTTTGTAGCAAAGAATGAAAACTATAGACCATTGCATGCTTAAATATTATGTTCAAACTTTACACAAGCTATCTGAAACAATTCCGCTATATTGAGAGTAACTGATGAGCAGGTGCTTAATTGCAGGAGGTGGGGGCATTTAATTCTATTCCATTCTTATGGCTGCTGAAGCCACTGTAATTGGCAGAAATCTTTGTTGCATAGTTATTGCTAATGCAAGTCTTGCAAAGACCTAGTCAACGTTCCTACCCCTTGTGACTGAAAGCGGAATCCCTGTCTCTGATATTATAAGTACTTCAAAGGATAAATACTGTGTGCTTCTGGTTATTTTAACTCTAAGTTCATTGCTATTTCGTTTACAAATTGATCAAAATATATCATACAAACGTGCTGTAAGCAAAGATAGAGTGACCAAAGAATATCATACGAGACTTTAGAAGCTAAGGCCGCCAGACCTTTTCTATTACAACAAAGAATATCCCATAATGCATTTTCAGTACCAGTAATGATATCAACATTCAGTTGGGGTATAGAAGAAGTCCATCCAATAAATATTTAAACTCCAAGATCCTGACATTAACTAAATGCTTCCACGGGAATAATGATGTCGAAAGGTGAGAAGAAGCTTACGATTAGTGCAGACGACCCTTTTCTGTCGTATACTGTCACTCAGACAACTTCTGCTAAATAACATCAAAAATAAATTCTTTCTAATTGGTTTGCTAATTTTTTTTTTTTTTTTTTTTTGTTCGTGGTAATACAAAATTAATTTTTATCAATAATAATAATGAAATGAGTTCTCCAGTTTCTTTTTATTTTACTTTCACTCTTTGTGAAAGATTTGTTTAATTCTCCGAATGAAATTTTCAAAGTGTCAGGTTTTGCTGGTGATTTCAATTTATATATTTCGTCTGATATTATTAATAACAATAAAAATAAGTTATGTACAACTGTATTATTAACAACAAAATGGACAAATAAAAATGAACAATTTGATCCTTCGAAAATACAATTCATTTTCATAACTCAAAATCAGTCAATTACCAATGTAATCAGATATATATTATGATTCAATTGTTAATATCACAAAAAAAAAACAATTAAAATTCTTGATATTTGGTTACAGGCATACTATTGAAATCATATAAAACAAATATCACTGCTTAATATTTAAACACTTGAGGTTATATAATAAGGCTAAGAAGAGGTTCAAGTACTGCATATCTTCAAGCTACTGAAAACTTTTTCAAGATCTACCTCTAATATAGCTATTTGTCATAAAGCAGCATTGACTCCTACCATTTTCTTAATGGAAGCATCTAAAAAATATAAACTGCTAACTGTTCTATTTAAACAAAAAGTAAGCAAAGCAAAGTCATATCTGATAACCTCTATAGGAAAAACAATAACAATCCTTTAAAATAATAATCTAATAATTTAAGAGATAGAAAATTACTATAATAATTTTATTCAGTCAGACTGTTTTAACAACTGGGTCAGTTGGACAGATTCAGGCAATGAAACAGCGTGTAGAGCTACTTGGAATTTTTAGCATAATAGTAAAAAAATTAACAGCATTATTTTACAATATTTATGTTTCAGAGTGTTGAGGAATAATGTCTTTAGATTTTACTAAAGAAATATAAAAAAGAGATTTTTTTTTATTTATTTGATAGTTTATATAATCTACTTTTATTTCAAACAACAAAAAATACTGCTTCAGATAGTTGTAAATATCTAAGATCTTTATTTGAAACTAATAAACAAATAGATTGCTATGGAGAAGCTCTTAACTACCAAAACGTCTCCGACTTTGAGACAGCCAGGATCGTCATGCAGAAGGAGAAAGAACCCAGCATAGAACAGAGTCCAATCTACCCCCACATGACGGAGGCCACTACTGCAATCACTGCAAAAGGATCTTCAAATCCTGGATAGACCTGAATTTCCACCATGAGACAACTCTGTAAAGCATCGAACAAAGAATACTGTGAAACTCTGTCCTACCGAACCCTTATTCGTCGAAGCGACAAAGAGAGATTCAATGGATAAATGAATAACAATGATTTAGATATCAGGTTCCAAGAAATAAGGGAAGCAATAAAATATGTGAGTTTTTTTTAAAGGAAAATGATAATACAAACAGAAATAATAGATATAAAATTATATTCTAAATCTATCATAAGTAGAATCATTTGGTAGATACTCAATCGATCGAGTGTAGAAAATATATTGAAAAGTATCACTAGATAAACTATGAAACTTTAATCCTCCAATATCGCAGGCAGACTTATTATCTGCTAAAACTTAACAGTTAATGACAATACAATATTTTGTTTAATACATATATTTCAATGTAAAAAAATTATTAGAATGAATAACATAAAACATTGGTTTCAAATTTTAGTACAAGGTCAATAATTTTAGGAAAGACGGGTAGTTGATGACATCAAGCCCGAAAGGATAAGTTGACTTCGGTGGAATTTGAACTCAGAACGTAAAGAACCTTAAGGAATTTTTGTGCGACGTGATAACGACTCTGCCAGCTCGCTGCTTTGATGACAAGGATAAAATCAGATATGTTTCGGTCAAAAATTGGCCCAGGCCATTCATAGCACTACCTGATAGGATTTGTTAAGTCAAATTTGTGGTACATGACCCATTCAAGTAGTGAGTTGTTGACCGAGTATAGTATGACTTGAAGAAATTTGTCCCGGCATCGTTTGAAGTTGATGGGATCTTTTTCTTTTTGTTTTGTTTTTGGATAAGGTTAAATAAAGCAGGGCTTGTTGAGGAAAAAATTTGTATTGCAGTGTATTTATGTGTCGTGATCCAGAATTGTACACTGGGGGCGTATGACACGTGATTAAGCCTTGGATCAATTCTGAATTTGATGTTAAGGTTGTTTGGACAATGTTAATGGTATATTCTCCACGTAGTGCAAATGATATAGCTTTCATGTCAGCGTTGGAGAGAATAAAGATTCAATGTTTTAAAGAAGTCCCAGTAATTAAGCTCAGTCATGCCATTTTACTTTTTTCAGTGATTTCTGTCTGAGGTGACACAGTTCTCGTAACGTTTTGTTTGGTGTGGAAAGACCACAGGGGGCAGCAGTTTTCTAGGTGTGGCCATAGAAAGGAAGAGAAAAGGGGAATTACATCTTGCTCTATGGGCTGGAAAGTTCTGAGGATCCAGGAACTCATCCTGCTTGCTATATCAACTTTATTGTTGATGTGAGCACTCCAGCCGAGATTTTTGTCCTAAATTCCTGAAATTATTTGGATGTTGTGAGTGGTTCTCCTGCAGGAAGTGAATATGGTTGGTCGAGCGCATTGAGATAAAATATTAAATGCAGTTTTGAGAACACCAGTGTTAAAGATACAATTTATTTGCAAAGTTCTATCACATCAAAGACTTAGAAAATAACGTATCTTAGATATAGACTCGTTATTTTCTGTCTTCCATGGTATTTGAAACTGCACACTAAGTTTTCGAAGATATGAACTTTAAATAAGGAAATGTAATAACTATAGTGTTTCTGGGATCTTTTCCTTTTCATGGGCAGCTCGATTAATTAATTTTCTTTGAAACTTTGTATACTGGTAAAATGTGTCATATAGAACATCTTTTACTCTTAGCGTTGTTGAGAAAAGTTTCTATTTTCGAAGTTATTTCGTATTAAAGTTGTCGTGTTTCTGTAATTTCAACCAATCAATGATATGTATTCAGCTGAATAAAATTACTGCTGTCGTTTGTAAACAACAACTATCGGCGGTGTATATTTCATTTGTCACTGTTATTTATGACATCGTTCCTGCGTTTGTACTGGTTTTAGCTTTAAAAAAATTTACCTATATTCAAACACATGCAGACGATAGAAACAGAACCAAAGGAGCGGGAATCAGTAGAAGGGACTCAACAGCAGGTTTTGAAAAATAAGGCATTTGTAGTTTACTACGGTAAGAATGTGGACGTGGAAAAGAGGATTTCCAAGTGGAAGGGTTTAATAAGGGTGAAACTACCCAGGAAGGATTTCACGGATGGACAAAATTGTGTATTATTGAATGAAGACAGATACAGCACATTTGTAAAAACATATGGAAAGTATTTAATTAGAATTGGCGGGCCGGTGGGGTTTGATACCCTACCACCCATAATTCAACATAAAGACTTGGAAAGTTTTAAAATATTGTAAAATATAAACATTTAAAAATGAAGATGTGAATTTTTAAAAGGCAAAAAAAAAAGCTGTTCAAAAAATAACCTCTAAATGTAACCACTTGACTTCGGGTTGTCGAGTGGGCATTGCGCCTCATTTTATCATTTTCATATTTTCATTCGTTCTTTTCATTTTTTCTTCACTCGATTTCTTTCTGTATTTTTATTTCCCTGATTATGTGTCCTATATTGTTTTGTAATGTCCCATCTATGTTTGGCCCCTTGTGGATAATAAAAAAATTGAGGACGTTGATGTTGCTTTGGCGGAGGTTTGCGCTCTCTGAGTGCTCTTGTTCTAGGATGGATTCGGATTTATGTAAGAATTTTGGAAAAAAATTATTGAGAAATAGTGACGTTATTTCGTGATAAACAAACTAATATCGACGCTTAAAAATATGAATCTAAACCACTGCGAATGACTACAAGCTAAAAAAAAATTAAAATTCTGATTAAGTTTAATAAAATGAAAGAAAGAACATAGAAAAATAGAGAAAATCATATTTAAATATCTTTGGCTGTTAAATCTTTTGGCTGATTCTATGAAATAAAATATTTTATAAATAGTTGGTAGACCCTTGAACGTTAATTGTATCGTAAATATTGGTAATCTTTTGAAAAACTTGAATATTTTATCTCTCTCAGACTAATAATTTTAACATTGAAATACATAATACTATAATGTGTCTGAATAGTCGCCACGATAACATAAACATAAAATTATTAGATATAAGCGCTTCATGTTAGCATGAAATTTTTTTCTTTTACATTTAAATGTGTTTATATTCATAAAATATTCAGGTATCATGCTCTCTCTGTATTTCTCTCTCTATCTATTTATCTACTATATATATATATATATATATATATATATATATATATATATATATATATATATATATATATATATATATATATATATATATATATATATATATATTTATATATATATATATATATATATATATATATATTTATATATATATATATATATATATACACACACACACACACATATGATGATGATTGCTTCATCATGTCAAATGATATCCGTCTCACATCATGATGTCGAGACATCTGTACATTATTAGATTTAAGTGACAGAAGCTTGTACAACACTCTTGCATCTCTCTCTCTCTCTCTCTCTCTGTCGGCATAGTAAGTTCCATTGATAAGCATTGCAAGATGACTGGTGGTATTTTGACGGTAGATTTTATGCTAGAGCATCCCTCTCCTAGAAGAGCGACCTTCACAGTGGCTTTGTTGAAAATAACGCGAACCTCCTCTACCCTTGGGAAATCCTTTTAACCCATATGGGACCTTCACGGGCACTACCGTCGCGGGATGGAAGTAATGGAAGACCTGGGAGTAATGGTAATTAAGACGTAACTCCATGCTTCCCACCACTCCTGAACTCCCGAATTAGAACCTCACCACCGGATGCAGTTATATATATATATATATATATATATATATATATATATATATATATATATATATATATATATACATATATATATGCAAAGTTCTGTTATATCAAAGACCTAGAAAATAACGTGTCTATGAGACTTTAATCCTCCAATATCGCAGACAGACTTATTATCTATTAAAACCCACATATATATATATATATATATATATATATATATATATATATATATACGTATGTATATATGTGTGTGCGTGTGCGCGCACACACACACACACACATACATACATACATACATACATACATACATACATACATACATACATACATACATGCGTATGTATGTATGTTAGAAGTCAGATCAATAGATATCCGGACTGTTGCTATGATATCGAAGTTAAAGCACGCAGAGTAGAACCGCTAAGCGAAGATTGACCTTCAACTCTGCTGTGCGTGCGCACTAGATTTTAACGTTCTAGCTCACTTCCGCTTTTTGCAGCAATGCTTGGAAGGAAGGTGTGTAGCGTGTGATCGTCGCATTGACCATGATAGAAATTTGTCATAGCGATACCTGTTCAGAGGTCTACACAACATTGCAGAAAGTGTATGGAGAGGAGTGTATGAGCTGCACACAAGTGTACGAGAGGTTCAGACGTTTCCAAGACGGCCGAAAAAATGTCGATATTGACGAACGTTCTAGGAAACCCGCAACCAGCAGAATTGAGAAAAACATCGCAGATGTGCGTCCAGTTGTGAGGGGAAATCTTCGAATCACCATCCCTGAGTTATCAGAGGATGTGAAGATTAGTTACGGTTCAGTTCAGTCCATTATCACTGAAGATTTGGATATGAGATGCGTGTCTGCTACGTTTGTGCCAAAACTGCTTTCGGCTGACCAAAAAGACACTCGGGTTTCAGTTGCACAAGATCTCCTTGATTATCTCGAGAACGATGAAAACTTTTTAGAAACTTTGCGTTGACCTCTGAGCAGATATCGGGAAGCTTTTGGCAAAATTTGATGCAGATCTCTGCTTAGCTTTCTCTGTCATGTTCAATGCGACGATCATACACTACACAACTTCCTTCAAAGCACTGCTGTAAACATCAGAACTGAGCTAGAACATTAAAACCTAGTGCACATGCACAGCAGATCTCAAGGTTAATCTGTGCCAAGCGGCTTCACTCTCCATGCTTTAGCTTCTTTACTATGGCAACAGTCTGGATACTTATTGATCAGATCACGTGTGTGTGATTATATATATATATATATATATATATATATATATATATATATATATATATATATATGTGTGTGTGTGTGTGTGTGTGTATGTATATGTTCTAGGCAAGAGAAAAAGCTGTGCCCACGACACTTTTCAAGGTCTCCGAGACTAGTGTGAGGGAGGAAGCTTTTCTCAAACCGGAAGCTTAGTCTGAATACTAGTAAAGTGGACTCCGTCAAAGGCACCCGGAAAAGTATGTTTGCTTTTGAGTTTAATGTGTGTATATGTTACGACTTATCTCTTCTTTGATTCTCCGTGTTTTTTTTTTCCATCTTTCATATGCGCTGTTGGTGGAAAAAGAACCTGGCTTTGAAGCTATTTCAATTATCGAGGCCCTTTACTTGGTACTTTTTTTTTACTCCAAACGCTGTTTGTAGTGCTTAACTTTGTTGTTGTTGTTGATGATGGTGATAATTAGCCCCAAATTATCCCTAATCGAGCGGAGATACGATCAGAGAAATTTCAGACCTTTTTTTTTATGTATAATATACCTTGGTATATTATACATACGTTTATTTTATGAAATCAAAACCATATTTTACAAGCATTGATTTTCTTGGTTTTTGTTGTGTTTTTTTCTAACCTTAAGTAAGTTGTTTTCTAAGATAGCAGAGTATTTGACTGCTATTTGTGGAAGGGTGATTTGACTGCTATTTGTGGTAGGTCAAAAGACCACATAAAGGATCACATTTGCAGTTAGGTAAACCACTGAGTGCGGCATGATCAAATGTGTCCAGCAAAAATAAGGGTTCAATGAAGGGGATAATGAAACGATCCCTTGGCTCCCAAAAACGTGCGGTTTCATCAACATTAGTATTATATGAGCCCTTCAGCTATTATCACCATTACCTTATAAGTTCCAAATAATAATCGATGCCACGAGAGTTTTTCATCGTCATCGTTCAGGACTCGATCAGGGCTCATTTAGGGCTAAACAACACTCCGTCGCTTACGACGTCGAGGGTTCCAGTTGATCCGATCAACGGAACAGACTGCTCGTGAAATTAACGTGCAAGTGGCTGAGCACTCCACAGACACGTGTACCCTTAACGTAGTTCTCGGGGATATTCAGCGTGACACAGTGTGACAAGGCTGACCCTTTGAATTACAGGCACAACAGAAACAGGAAGTAAGAGTGAGAGAAAGTTGTGGTGAAAGAGTACAGTAGGGTTCACCACCATCCCCTGCCGGAGCCTCATGGAGCTTTAGGTATTTTCTCTCAATAAACACTCACAACGCCCGGTCTGAGAATCGAAACCGCGATCCTATGACCGTGGGTGCGCTGCCCGAACCACCGGACCATTGCGCCTCCACGCTAAACAACAACAATTTGACTATCGCCATCTCGAGTTTCTTTAGACTGTCTTGAGTTTGATTATAAATGAGTGACTTGGTTTATAAACGGTTCAGGTGATGTTCGGCTTGACAGATGGAAAAGAAGCTCGAGATTGCGCTCGTCCAGTTAATGATCCTGTCTCACAACTTGAGTTTTAATCCAAAACAATTTTCGGAATAAAAAATATTACAATTCGTTAAATTCTTATCCTCGGGAAATGTAGATTCAAATTTTATTCAAAGAAAATACAATAGAAATCATTAAGAAAAAATATTTACACAGCAGTGTCTTGAGAAATAATTATTTACTTTTCATTTGTTTATTTGAGACTAATATGTTTCTTATCAAGCAACTAAATTGACTCTCTTGATTCCTGAACGGCCAGTTAAGTAAATCCATTTGTATAATTTGTAATTCTTTAGTTCCACGTGAATACAATGTTGTTTATTTTATGAAATCGAAACAATATTTTACAAGCATTGATTTTCTTGTTTTTTTTTTTTCTAATCTTAAGATATAAATATTTTTCTAGGACTATTAATGCTTTTCTCTTTGGTTCCATCGCTTAGCACGTCTGGTCGTAAACCAAAACGCTGTTGGTCTCAACAAGGTGTGGTGGTGCATGCGAACTTTTACGCTTGTTTTAGTGTACAACAATAGCAGTAACAGCCAGAACTCCAACCAACTAATTTTAAGTTCATTCTATATTTTTATTCATTTTGCATTTAAAAACAAAAATACAAGACACGGATTTAAAAGTAATACATAATTACTGTTTCATAATTAGAAACAAAGCAAATTTTTATAAACAGTGTTCTTAATGGTTTTTCATTTTGCACTGTCATCTTTTATCTTTTATTTGTTACATTCATTAGGATGCAGTCATGCTGGGGCACAGCCTTGAATAATTTTAGTCGGACTAGTCGACCCCAGTATTTTTATTAAGCCTAATACTTATTCTGACGGCCTCTGTTCCCAAACCATTAAGTTACGGGGATGTAAACACGCCAACACCAGTTTTCAATCAGTGGTGGGGACAAACACAGACACAAGACACAAAGACACACACACATACATACATACATACATACATACATATATATATATATATATATATATATATATATATATATATATATATACAACAGGCTTCCTTCAGTTTCCATCAACCAAATAGCCCGAGGCTATAATAGAAAACACTTTCCCAAAGTACCACGCAATGGAATTGAACCTACACTTCTTATCACACATCCAAAACGTAAAATAAAAAAAAATAAAAGTAATATATAAGATGTAGGCAGCAACAGCCCTTTCATCTAAGATTCATTTTTGCGAAATTATCTGTTAGTTTATTATAATACACCTCAGTCAAGTGCCTTTTCAATTGTGAAGAAAGTTAAAGAAGGCAATTTATAATCGCCTTTATTAGAAAGAAGGCACTACATGTACATGAATCAATTAAAAGATCGTTTGGCTTGAAAAGTGTATTACGACGAGCATAGATTAGGGTAAATGGAATACGACATTTGCTTTTGTTGTAGTTGTTTCTGATTTTATCTTTCGGTCTTTTTTGCGTTGCTCAGCGCATTAGGTGGTCATTAATAAGTCACTAACAATCAAGAATTTAAGTACATATTTTATGAACTGTTGCTCGTCACTTGAAATTGCCTTATTACTGGTGTTAATTACCTCTTTGTTGTAGGTGTGTTTGAATGAAAGAAATTACTGCGTAAGACGCCTGAGCGCGTGACTGCTAAAAGTTCTTATTTGTTCACATCATCAAAATACTTTCGGGTATAAGCTACTAAATTCAGTAATCACATTTTTAAAATAGCCAAATATTTTACCTGAAATATTTAGAACAGAATCTAAAGATAGTAAGTAGGATTCAGCTATGAATTTCTATGGGGAATTAAATATTTCTTTACTCTCTGCAATTTCATCATGGAATTTGTGTTTTGCATTCTCTTTATTACTTGTATTTTGTAGCAATGTCCCATTTCGGTCCATTTCGATTGATACTCAATCTGTTTGAATTGAAATTCATACTTATTTCAAATATTTTTATGTGATTTTTGAAAAAGCTTAATCAGATCTGAACTCTTGTCAAATCTCGACTATTTTTCTGTAAATAGATGGATAAATTATTTTAACACATGTCTTTTACCTTTGTTTACGGTCCTAAAGAAATTGAAGCTAATGTGCATCTTAGAGAATTTGTCCTCAAAATGTAAAATGATGTCACTAAATGCAGCAAAGTATTTTGGTCGGCGCTATATCATTTCTTATATTTAACAGACAACACCTTCTTATATTTTATTGATGATACCTTCTTTTCCATTCACCAAAGTGAATGGAGCTTTGGTCAGGAGGAATGATGTCATCAGGTGATATCCAACGACCATCATGTGTTTCGACCCTGAACCGTAAAACACTCCCGTTGGTGGATCAGCAAAAGTGGTCAAATTTCTGCTCATCATCTCTTCCAGCTTTACTTCTCTTTCTCTCTAACCAGCAAGAGTCTCTTTCGGTTGCCGCTCTCATCCTGCGCACACCCATCCTTCGCTTTTTTTCCCCCTTATTCCAATGGCTGTAAGCATTTTCTGTACCGACTGGACAGGGAATCCACTACAACCAGCCTCGACTGAGAAAAGCCATGACTGCCATCCTTTCTCTCTGCAATCCTGCAGAAGGCTCTCGTACTTGGCATGCTTCCAATCAAAGTAATTTTTCCGGTGCTATACCATTTCTTAATCACACCACTCGAACAGCAGCAACAGTAATAATGGACAGCGACGATCTACCTACTGTATTACAATACCACCACAACCGGTACTAACTGTCAATAATAGCTTCAAATCTTGGCACAAAATCAGCAATTTTAAGTGAGAAGTGAGTAGATTTCATCGACCCCAGTGTTCAGCTAGTCATTATTTTGTCGACTCCGACAGGCTGAAAGGCAAAGTCGAGCTCGACGGGATTTGCGCTTAGAAGCAATTGTTAATGATAATAGCTATTTTTCTATCATTTCTTTTGCTATTGACAATGTTACCTCTGAACCGTGCACTTGTGCGTACGTACAAATGCTTTATAGGTAACGCACAAAGGAAAAATATGTGTGCACACAAAGTTTTCATGATGGAATTGACCTTTTTTTAAATGGAGATGGTCACTGGCATTGATGTTCACTTATTTTTTTTTTTTTCAAAAACAGGACAAAATTTGCACCAAGCAAATTCCTATTCACAAACAATAAAAAGAAAATCAAGAGGAGACAATAGCTGTTGGTAAATATTTATTTGCATTTATATCAATATCCGAATTTCACATATATATTGCGTGCATATTATTGCATATACATCAGATTTCATTACATCTATTGTTGATAAGTTCCATTGATGTAATAAATTTTCTGTGTGTGTGTGTGTGTGTGTGTGTGTGTGTGTGTGTGTGTGTGTGTGTGTGTGTGTGTGTGTGTGTGTGTGTGTATGTGTGTGTGTATGTGTATGTGTGTTTGTGTGCGCGCGCGCGCATTTGTGCTTTTTTACAAGAAATATATTCTTCCGCTGAACATACTACCGATGCCAAATCATTTACAATTCAATGTAACATACTATTGTTGTGTAGAAGAGAAATATCTGACCATAAAAAACACCCCATCACCACAATAAAAAAAAACATGTTTGCTGAATGAAACAAGATTGATGAATCTTATGTCATCAAGCAAATAATTTCGTTTGTTTTGCTTTTTTAAGGTTAGTTTTGTAGGTGAAACGTATAATTAATGCTCAGAATATAAAATTGCCAAAATATACGGAGTAGCAGAGCAGTAATTTTGATAACTAACATACACAATATATACATACAAGCAGATAGATAGATAGATAGATAGATAGATAGATAGATAGATAGATAGATAGATAGATAGATACATACATACATACATACATACATATGTATGTATATATATATATATATATATATATATATACATACATACATACATACATACATACATGTGTGTGTGTGTGTGTGTGTGTGTGTGTGTGTGTGTGTGTGTTATTCACCGATAATTACAGAAGACAACTCAGAAAACTATAAAATACAGGACGATAAATAGAAAACAGAATTTGTTTTTAATGTATTTTCACATATGTTTATATTTGCATAAAGATGATAGCGCATATATATATATATATATATATATATATATATATATATATATATATATATATATGCATGTATAAAGGTATATACGTACATAACAACCTACCTAATAGTAATCAGATCTCCCTATATTATGCTCGAGAAACGACGCGGTAGTCACGGTTGGAAAGCCTTTGTTCATAACTTTGCTCGATCGCGGCTGATCTGAGGTGGATCACCAGCAAAAAAAACACCGCTTTCATTTCCAAGCTACGCTTGCGAGAGAGCGAGCGTGGCATGGGTGCATGTACTACGTTTTTACTAATCGTTTCAAGTGCCTCTGTAATCATGAGCAAACATAGAAAACTCTTCCAATCCAAATACCTTTCACCCAGTGAAACATCCTGAATGTAACAACTGGAGGAAGCGATGGTTGCTGCGGCAACCCGACGAAGTACATCTGCGAAGACTGGAACAATAGGAAATAAAGTACCTTGTTCAAGGAAACAATGCGGTACCCAGTCCAGTAAATAAACCTATGACAACATCATCAGCCGAACACTGTAACTATAAGGCCATGCGCCTTCACACTAAGTGAGTTGACAGAGACGTTAGAGCAGGGGTCGGGGAACTTTTTTAACCAATTGCCCCAAAATATATTTATTTACGCCGACGTTACCCCCTTGATTTGAAAGGAAGAAAATCATAGATTCTTTGAATTTAAAAGGTTTATTGAATCTATTTATATGTATCTACTTACACGTGAATGACATTGGACAGATGCAGTGTTGCCAGAAGAATAATTTCTGTCGTAACAAGGAACACGTTTTTATGTAATTTTACTTATGTCCAATGAGTCCTCATTACTCCACAAGAATTTCATTTTTACCCCACTTAGGGTAATTTACTCCGGTTCGCCAACCCCTGCGTTAGAGTGTCGTAAAATTTGACTTGCGAGGTTTAGTTTCAACGCTTTATGTTCTGGGTTCAAATCCCACTGAAGACAACTTTGCTTTTCATTCTTTTGGAGTCAATAAAATAAACTACCGAACCTCTACGCGTTCACTCGCCCTGCCAATTCTCTCAAATCACATATTTCTCAGTCGTGTGATTGGATAATGTTGTCCTAGATACATCTGGCCCAAAACAAGCAGACAGGATGGTCACCACTGGAATATCTTTCGAAGTAAGTTTGGTCTGTGAGTCTGACTTATTTCTAAACACCATCGCTGTCGTCATCGTCGTCGTCGTCCTCCTCCTCCTCCTCCTCCTTTTCCTCCTCCTCCCCTTCTTCCCCCTCCTCCTCTTCCATATTATTGATGTTACAATCTTTATTTTTAATACTTAGTCTTAATAAAGCGGTGTGCTGGCAGAAATGTTAGCACGCCGGGCGAGATGCTTAGCGGTATTTCTAGGACTGTCTCTGGTTTGTGTTGATACCATTCTCAGTGGTTTGAAACCCATATTTTTGGCATAAAAGCCAATGGAGGTTCAAGCACACTTTATCATGACACCTTTTATATTCTCTCTACACAAAC
>NC_142929.1:93093144-93120644 GCF_046866305.1 Octopus bimaculoides
TCAATACAAGCATGCATGCATAAATATATACATATACATACATATAATTACTTTATAAACCAGCTCTACATGTGGGCAGTTTATTCGAAGTAGTATACAAATAAACAAGCATGCAAGCATAAAAACCATAATCTATAGCACCTCCTATGATAGGAATATTACAGTGATGCACACCTATGCATTAATAGCAGCTTGTGAAGGTGTTAAGATAATACCAAGTCGATGTTGAACAGGCGGAGATAGCATCGACCAATAGATTTACAAAGATCTTCCCGCCTCTTTGTTATGACGTCACCACACCCCACCTCTTATTGATGGGGAAAGCCTTATAACAACAATTTCCTTACAATGTCTTTGGCTTAAACATTCAAAAACCAGAACAAAAAGCAGATCCGAGAGACGAAATCAGGAAGAAATCCGACCAGTGACCACAGATATATATATATATATATATACACGCATACAAACGTGTGTATGTTAGAATATATACATACATATATATATAAATGTATGTATAGATAGATACATACATATAATCATTTGAGAGATAAATAGATAAGAGTGAGCTAGGTTGATACACCTGGCTGTGTATATATCAAGTCACTACTTCTGTCATCTGCATCAGAATCAAAAGCTAAAGTTATACAAACTCGATTTCTTCATTAAATCCAAGGTAAGAAAAGCTATTATTATTACATTTTTTTCAAACATTTTTAGAATCACGAAAAGTAGATTAACGTATTTACTGTATATAACAATACAAACACATACACACGCATACACACGCACACACGCATATGCACATATACATACATACATACATACATACATGCATGCATACATACGAATACACACACGCATGTATATATTATGTATGTATGTGCGTGTGTATACACACAAACATATATACATATGCTAACATATATAAACATACATGTACAGATATATATTGTGTGTAAATATGTATGTATATCTGTATGTTTATATGTACGTACATATGTATGCACCCACCCCCCATATATATATATATATATATACATGTATGTACATGTATGCATGTATATATAAGTATGCTTTTTTGTGTGAGCGATTTAGTATACATAATATGAACATCTCTGTGCATGTATGCATATGCCAATGCTATCCGTATCTATGCTACATATACAGACATATATGGACACATATCTGCTTTCATGGATAATTACATACACACGTACATCTGTACATAAATACACATAAATACACACTCACGTACATACATATATACAACATACATACATATATACATTGTCTTATGTACTAAAGTGATGGCCACACACACTACATGGAAGCATGTTTATCTACACACGCACCTACATATAGGCACATCCTAACTCATTCACATAACTCCAAAACCCTTGACCATTTTCACTTAAAAAATGCCTTGTCCTTTTGTTAGAGCCCGGTTTGAATTCTGTGAAGCAAAATATCTTAAATCCCAGCCCCCCAAAAAATTGATACATGCATATGTGCATGCACTGATGCATATGCAACATACATATTATCATACATACGTATGTACATAGAAGATTTAATGGATGATGAAGGAAAGAAGACGCTTTCCTTCACACTGTTGCCACCAAGCGGGTGATAGGTCAAAATTAAGTCTAAATTAAAAGCATAAAATAAAACATACATATATACATTAACTAACTGGCTAATATACATACATACATACATACATACATACATACATACATTTGTTGTTGTTGGCACTCCGTCGCTTACGACGTTGAGGGTTCCAGTTGATCCGAATCAACGGAACAGCCTGCTCGTGAAATTAACGTGCAAGTGGCTGAGCATTCCACAGACACGTGTACCCTTAACGTAGTTCTCGGGGATATTCAGCGTGACACAGTGTGACAAGGCTGACCCTTTGAATTACAGGCACAACAGAAACAGGAAGTAAGAGTGAGAGAAAGTTGTGGTGGAAGAGTACAGCAGGGTTCGCCACCATCTCCTGCCGGAGCCTCGTGGAGCTTTAGGTGTTTTCGCTCAATAAACACTCACAACGCCAGGTCTGGGAATTGAAACCGCGATCCTATGACCGCCAGTCCGCTGCCCTAACCACTGAGCCATTGCGCCTCCTCTTCATACATACATACATACATACATACATACATACATACATACAAACCTCTGGAGCATTAAAAATCTGCAAGACCTAGGTATTTAAAGGATAAGGAACAAAGCAAGATGCTCTCTTTCACAACCTTGCTACCAAGAAAAATTCAGTAAAAGAACTTCGTTTCTGGCTCTTATTACATTAGTAAAAAATTTAAAAAGCCAAATAGTACACGTCATGCATGCTTATATATATGCATACATACGTACGCGTTCTGTTATGAATATATATTTGTATATAGCTGCCTGTTTTTAATAGCTTCGCAAATTATAAGCCATCAAATAACAGGCATATATCCATTATCTTTTATCTTTTACTCGTTTCAGTCATTTGACTGCTGCCATGCTGGGGCACCGCTTTGAAGGGTTTTAGTCAAACAAATCGATCCCCAGGACTTTTTTTAAGCCTGGTAATTATTCCATCGGTCACTTTGCCGAACCGCTATGTAACGGAGACGTAATTACACCAACACCGGTTGTCAAGCAGTGGTGAGGGACAAACAGACACAAAGACACACATATATATATATACATATATATAAATACATACACACACACAACACATATACACACACACATATACATACATACATACATACATACATGTATGTACGATGGACTTCTTTCAGTTTCCGTTTATTATTGTATATCTGGTTATTGTATATCATTGCGCATGCATTACCGGAAGTCCATAGTAAACGTATTATTTTAGATTATAATCGTAGATATACACAAGTATATTTATTTATACATACATACATACATACATATATACATACATACATATGCATACATGCACACACACACACACACACACACACACAAATATATACATATATACGTATGTACGTATGTATATATATATGCGTGCATGTGTGTGTATGTATGTATGTATGTATGTACGTACGTACGTACATACATACGTGCGTACATACATACCTACCTACATACATACATACATACATACATACATACATGCATACATACATACATACATACATACGTACGTATGTATGTGTGTAATATTCACCGGATAGTTATTGTGTCGATCCATTACATTTTTAACATTGCATAACTGGATCTCCGTTGCTTCCGACAGTGAGCATTTAGCTGTTCGACCAACTGAATGACCTGCTCATTGAATAAACGTCTAAGTGGCTGAGTATTCCACAGACATGTGTATCCTTACAGCAATCCTCAAACAGAATCAGTGTGTACCTTTAAATTACAGGAACAATCCACCCAACGTATTTCTGCATAGTTTTTCTTCCAGATTTCACTCACAAGCCTTAGGTCGACTTAAGGCTAACAGTGAAAGATACTTTGGCCAAGAAGTTATGTTGTTGGATTGAAACCGGGGAGAGACTTCTTTATCATTCGGTTGTTGTTGTACACATCAACCTTTACATTTATTCAACTATCAAGATCAGGGGTCGGATCTAATGGAAAGATAACTGCCCGATTCTGGTCTTGAACCAGTAGCATAGCTAGAATGTTCAGCACTTGAATTTGACATTCGGCTCCGGGTCCTTCAAGCCTATGCTTTCGCAGCAGATCTAAAAGTGCTGCCCCGCACCATAAAAGTGTCTGCCGATGCCAACCACAGCGAACCATCACACACTTGCTGTCTTAGAATATTCCCAGATTGATTTTATAACAATTCCTACCAACTACGTGGAGAATATATTGTTTTGTCAAAAAGAAAAAAACAAAGTAACAAAATCCAAGCAGTAGATTAGAAATCATTACATGCGGTTAACTAATATTTTATCTACTGGCTTTTCTCATTAATTAGATTTAACAGGAATTTTCAAGTAACAAACCACTGATGGCTGATTCTATATATTTCGTTATGAAATTCACAAAATGGTTCTCAGTTTTGTGGACATATGGTATATCTAGTGCGATAGATCTGAGGATCATATATATTCATTTGATCGATATTCCATGAGTCATAGACTGTTCGATCAGGGTAGGCCCAGAGCTTATA
This sequence comes from Octopus bimaculoides, assembly GCF_046866305.1. Lineage (NCBI taxonomy): Eukaryota > Metazoa > Mollusca > Cephalopoda > Octopoda > Octopodidae > Octopus > Octopus bimaculoides. The sequence continues at coordinate 93,097,298 of NC_142929.1, forward strand.
CATCAACGACCAGTATACAGAGGCAGTCTGTAAGTTTTACGAACCAACAGAATTTCTTTTTGCGATGATAGTGTTACTCAGTATTGTTATCATATTTACCTATGCAATAAAGGAGATTCTGTACGGTCGTTTTGGCCTGCAAGAAATAACAATTAACTTCCCACTAATAGTATCCTACCGTCTTTAGAAAAGGAAATAGTGACAGTGTAAGATACCCTAAAAGGCATTTGACCATAAACCTGCTTGATTGCAGCTAATCTGATGGGGAAGTTAATATAAAAAAAAAACAAAGAACTAGAAAATATAGACTCCCTGATCCAGTTCGGTACCTGGCCACTGGAATCAACTTTCATTTCCCTAGAGTCATTAGAATAAATACTAGCAATATATTGGAGTTCATTTAATTAGTTGCACTCTTCTTCTCAAACAATCATTATCAGAGTTGATGTTAAGGCTGGTGGTCTGATAGAATTTGTAGGGTGCTCTACTGACAAGGGGGGTAATGAATACTCACTTACGCAGTCATAGTATGGATGAATGGTTAAGAATTTCGCAACCACCATGTACCCGGTTCGATTCCACCGAGTTCTTTAGACAAATCTTATTTTTATGGCATCGGATCCATCCATGACTCGTGAGTGAAATTGGTTAAACGAAAATTGTATAGAAGACCGATAGATGCTACATGCATTTCGAAAGTGCAGCTTTGTCCCACACTCTGTCACCCTGATTTTACCATAGAATTACTTTAAAGGTATACGTTTGTGTAGAATGCTTAACCAGTTTGACATCAGTTCAGGAATAGGTAATTACCTTGATCAAACAACGGAATCCTCGTCGTCGAATGACGGAGATCCACTACAATTGTAAGTTCAAATCCCGTTGAAGTCAACATTTTTTTTCGACAAAATATGTACCAATCAATTACTCAAGTCAATATGTATGTATCGACTATCCTTCCGTGTCCCATAAATCTGCGGGTCTTGTACCTTTGTTGGAAACAATTATAATGGAGAAAGCTTGATAGTGATCGAGTTGAAGAGATTATAGAATGGCGAATTGAATGCTCAAATGTATTTAGTTTCGTCTCTTGTCCTTATTACGTCTCTTATTTCTAAGCCGACTAAGGTTGATTCTACCCCACTCTCTTCTCTATGGTCGATGAGAGAGTGTATTAGTCATGTACTGGAGTCGTTTCGATTTGCAATACTCCATTTTGAGCCGCCGTAAAAGAGATTCATTACGATATTCTTCACCGGTATAAACACCCTGGTATTTCCTTTATTTTGGCGCCTCTATATTTCAGGGATTTCTTAACCCTCTAAATGGTCCTTATATTTAATACCAGTCGTTAAATACCGTTAAATCTCACTTGCGTTTGACATCGTAAATGTGTGGCTTTTATTCTATTTCAAAAGCGACATAAGTGGATGCAAAAATGACGCCATTTTACTATCGAAGTGGTGTAACAGTTTCGGAGCGTTGGCCAGAAGCATATATCTCTACTTCCGGCACTTAGTTATTTCTTGCACTTTTTATATTTTGTATAATTTATTTTTCATTCATACATTTTCTACAGATACATGTAAGGCTTATTTTAGACCTTTTACATTGAGCATTCGTACCAGTAATAGATTCTCTACGTGGTTGTTCGACCCGCTACAGATAGCAGTCAAATCCCTCAGATATCAACATACCATCTTAAAAAAGTGAAGAACTTGTTGGATAAAGTAGTTCGAGATATACAAATATGTTAGCATAGCTTCCATTGGAATGTCTTTAATCGTAGGTGTGGGTTATACGACGACGACAATAACAACAACAACAACAACAACAACAACAACAAAGGAGAGAATTAGCGATTTAAATAAAAATTTGAAAATGACTACATGCAGAAATCAAAACTAAATATCTTAATCTGCAGGCTACTGTCTTACATTTGCTTCTAAAATGTTTGCCTATTCATTAGAATATAGAGAGCTACAGAAATGTTATATGTCTGTGAGACAGAAGAATAGAATTTAGAATGCTCAGCAGTAGAATTATTAGTTTATTATTTGTATAAGACAAAACAATGAGATTGAGATGACATCAGTCATTGAAGCTTTCAAACTTTCTACAATCTGGCAGATGTTTCAAGATCCGTATTATAGAGTTCGTTCAGTCAACTGTTAACATGATGTTATACACACACGTACCCTCACACGCTAGTATGTATATATATATATATATATATATATATATATATATACTCACAGACACATGTATTCACTGCTCGTATGCACACACTCACAGACAATGACGAACAGCACACAACACACCTGCATATATGAATCTCCTCGTCCTTTCTCTCTCTCTTTCTCTCTCTCTCTCTATCTCTCTCTCTCTCTCTCTCTCGCCTCTCTCTCTTGCCCTATCTTTTTCTCCCCCCCTCTCTCTCTCTTTCCCTCAATATTTATATATATATAATATACGTGTGTGTATGTGTGTATAGACAGATAGACACATACATACATACATACATACATACATACATACATACACAGCAACACATACATACATATATACATACATATATATATATATATATATATATATATATATATATATATATATATATACATACAAACACACTTACGCACACACGCACGCGCACAGGCACACACACACACACACACACACGGATATATGATGTATATGTAATATGGGGAGAGGGGAAGATTATGAGAGAGCGAGCACACATTCTTGCCACCTGTTTCCCAGTCTATTTCTTCCGCATACATCCGCACACGTACTTACACAAACATAATATGTATGTATGTATGTATGTAAGAGTGTGTGCGTGAAGATATAAAATATGTATATATGTGTGTATATACACGCACACATATATATATATGCAGGCGTGGCTGTGTGGTAAGAAGTTTACTTCCCAACCACATGGTTCCGGGTTCAATCCCACTGCATGGCACCTTGGGCAAGTGTCTTCTACTATGGTCTCGGGCCGACCAAAGCCTTGTGAGTGGATTTGGTAGACGGAAACTGAAAGAAGCCCGTCGTATATATGAATATATATATGTGTGTGTTTGTGTTTGTCCCCCTTCCATTGCTCGGGGACCGATGCTGGTGTGTTTACGTTCCCGTAATCTAGCGGTTCGACTAATGAGACCGATAGAATAAGTACTAGACTTACAAAAAATAAGTCCTGGGGTCGATTTCTTCGACTAATACCCTCTAAGGCGGTACTCCAGCATGGCCGCTGTCAAATGACTGAAACAACTAAAAAAAAAAAGAATATATATATATATATATATATATATATATATATATATATATATATATATATATATTTACACACACAGTTTCGTTCTCTCTCTTCTTTACCATCTACTTTCCAACATACACAAACTCACACAATTACAGTGTGTGCATGACTCTGTGTGTGTGTGTGTGTGTGTGTGTGTGTGTGTGTGTGTGTGTGTGTGTGTGTGTGTGTGTGTGTGTTCGGATGAGGGCCCCAGGGTGTCTTGTTACGATGAGACCAAGCAACGGTACGCAAAGTCTCAAGGTCTGACCTCTGAAAAGCTGAAACCCATCGAATAGAATTGCTAATTCGGGCAGTTTAAGATATCCTGCCAAGACTATCCGACTTGTTCTGCTGGGGTAAGTTGAAATTATCAGCTTGCCCTTGTGTCCGAGGAAAAGAAGGCTGGAGCACATCTTCAGAAGTTGTCCAAAAGCCCTGAGAGAGGGACCCTACTACTGAAAGCATAACCAGGTTTTGAAGGTCATAGCAGACACCATCCGAAGTGGGATTAGTCATAGTAGGTACCTCCGCCCAACGAAGAAATTTATCAGAGCTTTATCAAAGCTGGAGAGAAGAAGACGCCGGCTGGTAAGTCTGTCTTTGCAGGCCTTCTTGCAACAGCAAAAATATTGAGAGCTGAAAGTCGACCTGGTGAAGCAGCTGAAGTTCTCAGAAACTGTCATCTCAACATCACTAAAGCTGGATCTCTCTATTCGCTGGAAGAAGTACATTGAGGAGGCTAACGATAATAAGAGAAGGAAATATGCTGAGCTAGTGGAGTTACCATACATACATATATACGAGTGAGCGTGCACATATGTATGTACGTATATGCATGTATACATGTGTACGTATATATATATATATATATATATATATATATATATATATATATATATATATATATATAGATATATATATATATATATATATATATATATATATATATAATGTATGTAGGTATGTATGTATGTGTGTATATATATATATGTGGGTGGCTGTGTGTATGTGTGTATGCGTGTGCGTGAGTATGCATGAGCGAGTATATAATATAAATATATATGAAATATATGTATAAACATATATATATAAATAGATAGATTAATAGATAGATTAATAGATAGATAATATGTATGTATATCTGTGTATATGTATATATCTATTATTATTTATATTTTGTATGCATGTATGTGTATGCCACAGAACAAGCGAAGCTTACATTAAATATATTAAACTTTATAGACGTTTGAGTTCTATATTCAGTTGTATATATGTATATATGCATGCATGTATGTATCTATGAATTTCGAGCTTTTTCTACCGTTCATATTTCAATTACTTTTCGAATTTATTGCCCCTTTCCACAGCTAAATATTCACCACTTTATATTGCTCTATCTTATCTAAACAGTTAAACTATTTTCACTACTTTCCACCAATTCATTAATCTTTTGATAAATGGTTCTCGTTTGAAAAAAATTAAGCTTTTCTTACTTATTACAAACGTTTTTTGTTTTTTTGTTTTTCTAAACAAATGTTGTGACGTTTTGTATTTTTCTATCAAATAAAGTTACCGAAATGGCTGCTATAAAATCGGCAGTTTATTATGCAGTTTGAAGATGTCTGCCCATCAAATTTATTGAAACAGGTTATAAAGATAGCGTTTTATAAATGGAGAGAAAAGAACTGAAAAATCATTCATCCTGTTTGCTTCCTTGTTTACAATAAAATATATTATACGAATTTTAAATAATAATAATAATAATAATAATAATAATAATAATAATAATAATAATAATAATAATAATAATAATAATAATGATAATAATAATAATAACAATTAGGTCTTCGTTCTTTCTTTTCTAACTTCGAAGTATAAAACACTGGTGTGAGACGCAGCGCAAGATTTGCTACCATAAATGCAAGAAGATAGGGCCCTCTGAGTTTCTTTCAGACGCAGGCGTGTCTGTGTAGTAAGAACCTTGTTTCTCAACCATAGGGTTCCGGGTTCAGTCTATTGTGTTACATTTTGAGCAAATGTCTTTTACTGTAGCTTCGGGCCGACCAAAGCCTTGTGAGTGGATTTGGTAGACGGAAACTGAAAGAAGCCTGTTGTATGTATATATGTATGTATCTGTGTATATATATATATATATATATATACACACACTACATATGTGGAAAATCGGTGTGTTTGTAGCGTTTTTTAGCTAACTCCCCCAAGATCGTTTTATTGATTTTGTTGAAACTCGACACGTGAGTAGAACTCATGTCTGGAAACCTCGTGACATACATAGATTGTTGAAAAAATCGATAATACGGCCCCTGGAAGGGATCTTTATATCTACCTGTATAACTATTTTTTTAAACACCAAAGGGAAATAACCCATAGCACCTGCACAATATTTTTTATACACGCAAGGGAAATAACCCATACCACTTGCACTTACAGTTGTTAGTTTTTAGCAAAGCAATCAATATTTGATTCTCACGATCAGCGGACTTAATTCTGCATTTCACTTCTCAAAGTTTTCAACTGCTAAACATTATTGCACTTTCTTGATGCATGTACATTTTCAATGCCCGTAACTCCTATAATTCTGCATTTTTCCAGTTAAACGTTTCCAATGAAGGTACATAAATTTTTGATTCCAGATTCAGCGTACCTAATTCTGCATTTCACTACTCAGATTTTGCATTTTTCCAGTTAAAATATTTCGATGACAGTACATAAATTTTTGATTCCAGAACGTATTTAATAAGTGTGTCCCAATACAATGAACTCATACGTTGAATGCTTAAAATTCTTTAAAAATGAAACCAAACTTCCACACTGCGTTCAGTTTGGACACCCAGTATCGCTTAGACTTATTTTACAAACCATAATACAAAATTTTCATGAAACTAATCGAGCCATCGAATTTAGAAATATTTTACAGGTTTCATTGTTTATGTTCGATTACTTTGAATATTGATTTTTTTGTGTGTCCAATTTCTAATTTTTGCAGACAATATCACTTTTATACTTGACACGTGAGTAGAATTCATGTCTGGAAACCTCGTGACATACTTAGATAAAGGGCCCCTCCAATGGATCCTTTTATCTACTACATATTACTAACATTTTATTTAAATAATCCAATGGAAATAACACGTACCACCTGCAGTTTTTAGCGAAGCGATCAATATCTGATTCTCACGATCAGCCGACCTAATTCTGCATTTCACTACTCAGTTTTGAACTGCTAAACATTATTATTACACTTCCTTGATTTGAATCTTAAATCTTAAAAATTTCATTCATACATTTCTATAAATACATACTTTTTTGAATTCCCATTACTCCGATAATTCTACATTTTTATTGTTACACATTTTCCATGACAGTAGATAAATTTTTCATTCTACAACGTATTTGTAGTGGCTTCATGCAGACATAGCGTAGATTCGATCCTCGATTGCCAAATTTTCACTTAACACTTCAACAGGGCTTTTCTCACAGTAAAACAATTGTTTTTCTGTGAATGACAGCAGTTATACATTTCCCAGTTGCCTTCGCTAAGCAGAATAATGTCTTTGCCACTTGACCCTTCCAACCTCTTCTAGGCCACCAGGGGCTGGAATGAAAATATTAGACCTCCAACAAAATCATTTGTTCGCAACAATATGTCTATCCTTCTGGCTGCTTTTCCATAGTTATAAAAACAAGAACTCCGTAAGGCTAAAGGCTGAGAGCGACCATCATTGAGTGTGAACGTTATTATTGCACTTTCTTCATTTTATTCTTAAACATTAAACACTTCATTCACATATTTATATACATATATACTACATTTATATATTGCCTTCAATAAATTAGCCTTCATAAAGTTCACCTTTAAAATGCCACGACGAGTCACAGTACTTTCTCGTCAACCTCCGAAAACCTCTCTCACCAACCTCCATCAATCTCTCCCTCCTCCAGCTGACAGTTTTTTATACTTTTTCGCGACGGAAAATATACCTTTTGTGGCAGTTCTAACGAAATTGTTTTCTTATATCAGAGTAATAAGGTGTTTCAATAGAACATCTTTACCCTTGGGAATTACCGGGTACACCAGCTAGTATATATATATATATATATATATATATATATATATATATATATAATGTGTGTGTGCTTGTCCTCCACCACCGCTTTACAATAGGTGCTGGTGTGTTTACGTCCCCGTAACCTAGCGGTTTGACAATAAGAGACCGATAGAAGAAAGTATTAGGCTTCAAAGAATAAGTCCTAGGGTCGATTTATTCGACTAAAACCCTTCAAGTAAAAGGTAAAAGAAAAGATAACTCCATCTACTGAGATAGCATTAACAACACCCCTCCCTAGTGAGGATAATCTGGGCCCCTAAATATCATATAAATGTCTAAATCACACAAATCATACTGCGTCGTTTGTTGCATGGGTTATCAAAGGACACATCCTGCAATGCTGCGCCAAAATGATAATCTAAACGGTAATCAAAAGCAGAAAAAATCCAACACTGAAGCGTTAGAACATCCACTACAAAATAACACCTGAAATCAAAATTCAAACCAGAAAACGAGAGAGTTACAAGGAAGCATTGAATGCCTTTTACACAGTACTGAATTAATCACACGCTAATATCACTGAACAGATATTCACCCAACGGAGAAAAAAAGTAGGAGGAAACTCACAATTAAATATGAACACAAATAAGAGAGGTAACACATGCAGAGATATACTAAGAAAGAAGTCTCACACAAGCTGAACTGGATGTAATAGGAGCACAAATCATCCCAAGCGCATCAGCAAGTCTTACGAGATGAAATAAACAATGCTAGAATACCTGTAGTAGGTGTATATAGCATGACTCAATAAGAAAGCAATCAGTGGGTTAAATGAGATCAGAAACTACGAATGCAATGAAGAAAATAACAATCAGGTCTCAGAAAATGAAGATAACGAAGATAACACTTCATTAATGAAGATAACACTTCTTAAAGAACATAAGAAGTTGAAGGAAGCAAGGAAGATATCGTAGAAAATTCAGTGTAATTTTATGTACTGAAATGAAGGATAGAACTACTGCTAAAATTTCAAAACAATAAGAAACAAGTATACAAGAATAACAAGTGTATAATGCAGTAATGAAAGAACTACTGAGAGACGGTGAAACTGATTTATCTACCAACGATTATCTTGTGAATTCTACAGTAAAGGTTTTGAACAACCAAACTTGGCTTAAAATAAAGAAAAAGAACAAGCACGTCAACAAACAATCAAAGTAGAAAATGGAAATACAAAAGAAATTAAACATCGGATTAGAATATATGAAATAAGTAAATTCTATTGACAGGATAAAATTTTCAATTTGGTGCAAAGAAATTTTATAGAAAAATGGGGGAAGCAATGATTCAGCTAATACGAATGAAGTTGAAGAATTTCGGAAGAACATCTGGAATAACTCAAAAGAGTTATTCAAGGAAGCAAGTTGGATTAACAGGGAAACTGAAATAGTGAAAGATGTGGAACTACAATGGGTACTGTTTAAAGTGGCAGAGCTAAGGCAGGCCTTTAGCAAAACACATAAACAGAAGTTGCCAGGAATAGATCAAATCCCGAATCATTGGTTAAATACACTCGCAGGAATGCACAGGGCACTAGCTGAGAGAATGAGTGCACTGATACAAAATCTCGTGAAAGTTCCCAAGTGGTTGACAGAAGACACAACATACCTCCTGCCGAAAACACCAGAAACAAGAAAAAAAACTATAGACTCATTACATTATCACAATTTACAAAATTCTGACTTCAATAATTATTGAAAGAATGTATACTTTTCTTGAAAAAAGCAAACCATCGTTCCACAAGAAAAACGGGAGAAAACGAAACTCATATGAATCTAAAGACCAACTGATGATTAACAAAATTATACGAGAAAATTGTCGTGCAAAGAATAAGTTAAGCCCCAAATGGATTGATTGCTGGAAATCTTACAACAGTGTTTCGCATGAGAGTATTTTGAAAGCTCTAGAATGACAACAGCTTTCTAGTGAAATCTTCAAGGGAGGCTCTCTTTCACTGCTCTTGTTCTATATGGCACTCTTCTTACTTTCTCGTGAAAGCATGAAAGGCAAAGTCTACCTCGGTGGAACTTGAACTCAGAACGTAACGACGGGTGAAATACAGCTCAGTATTTCGTCCAGCGTGCTAACAACTCTCCCACCTCACCGCCTCAGTAATGATAATAATAATCTAATAATAATAATAATAATAATAATAATAATAATAGTAGTAGTAGTAGTAGTAGTAGTAGTAGTAGTAGTAGTAGTAGTAGTAGTAGTTTCAAATTTTTGCACAAGGCCAACAGTTTTGCTGCTTTCATTTCTGTGATGTTCTTGTTCAAACTGCTCTGTAATAGCTGAGATGGTCTGACGCTAGAGTTCGAGTTGATTTTAGTCTTCTTCACAATTCTTCAGTCTGAGTTGCACAAAACATCTGCAAGGTCTATTGGCTGATGATGTGTTTGCGGTAAAGGATCCGGCAGTTAGTCATACGGCTCAAATACCTCGTACATCTCAACCGATGCTTTATGGTGTGCCTTCAGTGGTGTTAGTTCGAATTTTCTCAGAGTTCGCAAAGTTCATTACGTAATCCTTTTATTTGGTGTTTATGATTGGTCGAAGTTCCTGCTGATAAAAGCGCTCGTGTTTCTTGAATCTTGGTGTTACAGGCCTCGTGTTTCACACACGGATCAAACAACAACAGCTTGAACACCGTGTGTTTGGTTTATTGCTTTAAGCTTTTGCTTCTGAAAAACGTGGTAGAATAGTCTTCCAAAAGCAACAAGACAAGCGCAAATCCTGTTTTCCATATCCCTCTTTGAGTTGAATTAATAATGGTTTCAAATTTTGGCACAAGGCCGACCAAATTTTGGTACAGACCTTTTAGCGATGTTCGTGTTCAAACTGCTCTGTAATAGCTGAGATGAGACTTTTAAAATAAGGAAAATGAGCTCACAGTGCCAAAAAGCTGCTCGAGATAGTAATATTGAAATCTGGAAGGGTTGTCGTTGGATCAGGTTGTACCAGTACTTTAGTTTTCAGAACAAAATGATTATATACAAAAATCATTTATTCATCTTATTTTCGATTTTTTCGCTAGTTCAGGTCAATCAGTTCACATTTTCTATATTGTATAGAAAAGCAGGTTAGTTGCAATTCATAGAGTAATGTGTTCTTCAAGTTTGGGAATCTCTTTTATATGCAACATACAACTGAGTATTCAGTTTCTATTATTAATATATTTCTATGTAAAAAAAAGGAAAAAGGTTTTTTTGCACTTTTCTTTTCTCTTTTGTTTCATTTTTTTTTTTTTTACTTTTAGTTTTTATTGAACTAAATTACATCATTTAGTCAAATGCCTTATTCGTTGCAATTATACCGAAGATTTCCATCGGCTTCCGTTAGTATTCAATAGTATTTCAATCATTATTAAGCAACAATGGTTTTGAATTCTGTCTTTTATAGTTTCTTATTGGCTGGTACAGTCTCTTAAATACTGTGTTGTAGTTTCATTTGTTGTTCGTATAGCCACAGGCCGGTCCTAGTCGAGAAGACATATGATCAGTCATGCTCCAGTTGTGCACATCACCTCTTTTTTATTGTAATAAAAAAGAGGTGATAAAATGACTACAAATGCGATGTATCCTTTATTTATATATGACAGTATGGTATGATTGAAGTAGATTTACCAGCAATTTAATTTTCTCAATCAGTATTGATATGAGCTACACAACAAAAAAGTTCAAGGTTCCAACTGCATACTAAATCTACAGTATCTTCTCTCTCTTTTTCCCAACCGGTACTATAACGATCTCTTCTCCTCTGTATTGCCACCTCTATCCGAATTCGAACATTCCTTCACCACCGCCACTTGGTATTAGTGTAAGGGGGAATTAATGCCTCTTCAACAACAAATGGTCAACTGGTGGTGTTGTAAGAAGCTTGCTACCCAAGCACATGGTTCTGGGTTCACTCCCACTGCGTGGCACCTTAGGCAAGTGTCTTCTACTATAGCCTCGGGCCAACCAAAGCCTTGTGTGTGATCTGGTAGACGGAATCTGAAAGAAGCCCGTCGTATATATATGTAAGTGTGTGTGTGTGTGTGTGTGTGTGTGTGTGTGTGTGTGTTTGTCCCCACCACGACCACCATCGCTTGACAACCGATGTTGGTGTGTTTACGTCCCCGTAACTTAGCGGTTCGGTAAAAGGACCGGTAGAATAAGTACTTGGCTTTCAAAGTCCTTAAGGTGGTGCTCCAACATGGCTACAGTCAAATGACTTTCACAAGTACAATAATAAAAGAAAAGAGGATATTGTAGTTTGCTGGAAGCATTGTGTATTGTTTGTGAAATGTAACGTGTCTGGAATGGCACAACAATGCAGAGTGGACTATAATCACTGTTATAAATAATTTAATTATTCATAGTTTAATATAATATTTCGGAATATAAAAATCCCTCCTTCAGATATTGTTAGGAAGTAATGGAGTCACTGTTATAGTCGGTTTTCCAACGGTTACTGAAATCTGTCGGAAGCGTCTCTGGAATTCCTCATGAGATGTGCGTGAGGGCGATTAGATGTTCTTTGATGCGAATGTGTAATGGTCTTGTTGTGCTATCCACATAGAAATTCTTGCATTTGTTACATTGGATTCGATATACAACATTTACCCGTTGACATAAATCTGTCATGGATGGGGCAGTTAACTAGTGTGCATTGATTGCTGTCCCTTGCTGGTTTCTTTGCTAGGTGCCTTCTCAGAGAGGGGCCGAAGTGGGTTAGTTCTATATCTAATCCTTCTCTTCTTATAGCTCTTCGGATGGCTGTAGTTATCCTATAAATAGTCATCAAATATTATATATTTCACATATGTGTACTCAATCGTAGTGCTTCGATAAACAATGGAATGATTTTCATCGAAACAACCAAGTTGTGCAGAATGCTTGTGAACTTTCCAAATCACCAAGAGAACCTGTTCATAGTTTTGCCCAACCTGTTATATGTAACAGCCAAATTTCCTTCAAAATACGCCCTACTGATTAAAAATGAAGGGGCTGATGTAGTCTAAGATATACAATACTCAACAGAGTGATAGGGATAATCATAGCTGAAACGTTTCTGATCACATGTCTACTCTTTTGCGGATGACCTGGAGCAAAACAACAACAAAAATTTTGACATGGTCCCATTGAAATTCCAAACATTCAATGAGAAACAAAGAAAGAAAGAAAGAAAGAAAGAAACTTACCATGATAATATCTACAGCAATCACATTTTTTTTGTCTACTCAAAACAGAGACAGTACCATACGTTACTTCAATCTGAAGATGTGACAACGAAGATGATAAAACAGTCCTGTTTCAATACATGTATAGAAAAGCATACACATACACTACGCGCGTGCATATACATACAGCGTAGATGCGAATACACAGCCCTGCTTGACTCCGTTTGTGACTAGGAATGCACCGGAAGAATCTTCACTGTCCAGCACCCGAGCAAGCGTACCATCGTGAAACTGACGGACCATGCTAGTGAATTTGTCCGGTATTCACTACTGTATGCCTGCAAAACATGGACGGTTTACGAACACCACGCCAAAAAGCTAAACTGCTTTCACATGAACTACCTGAAAAAGCTGCTGAAAATCACCTGGCAAGACAAGGAGGTCCTCTCCAGCTAATCTGCCAAGCATTTACACACTGCTAAGGAGAGCACAGGTCAGGTGTGCAGATCACCTTGGTTGAATGTCTGATACACGACTCCCCAAAAGATTGTTTTACAGCGAACTGGTGAAAGGCAAGCGCACGCAAGGTGGACAGTAAAAGCTCTTCAAGAGTACACTGGAAGCCTCGCTGAAGCGCTTTGGATCAACCCGACACTTGAAAAATGCAAGCACACGACCGCCCTGCCTGGCGAAGCTGCATCAATAGAGGCGCCAACTCCTACGAACAGAACAGGATCACAAAGAAAACGTGTACTGCGCAAGTCTAGAGCCAACTCCTTGCCTTCAGACCCAGCAGACCACCAGTGACCGACTTGTGGCAGAGCCTTCCGTGAATGTATCGGACTGATCAGCCACAGATGAACATAGCATGACTCGTCTTCTTTTCCTGTACGATATCCTTAGTTATTGTTGACAACGCCGGACAAGCATTGTATATATATATATATATATATATATATATATATATATATATATATATATATATATAAAGTGTAAGGAAAGAAAAATATATAGGCGTAGACGATCTTTTAATCCAAAGTTGGTACAAATCCAGTAAAGATTCTACAAATTGTTTCCGAGCCTAATTTAATTCCAAATACAAAGCGAAAAAAAAGACGAAAGAAAAGAAATAATCCTTTTGAAATCAAAATTAGGCTTTTCTTCAAGATAATGAATTGAAATGAATAGGTTCGACTAACAAAAAAATATAAAGACCTTTAATAGCCCAGACAGGAACAAACAATTAAATTATGATAGAAGGAAATTACTGAACGCCAGACCATTCAAAACCAGAATATATATATATATATATATATATATATATATATATATATATATATATATATATAAAATCCAGCTTCAGCGTTGATTAAAATAACAATTCACAATATATATATATATATCTGATAACGATAATTGTCATTACCGTCTAAACTACACGTAAAGTTAATGAAACAAAAATCTACTAACTACTAAGAATAATAGAGTTAGCTAATTAAAAGATAAAAAAATGAAAAAATTAAAAACCAATACATATTTACACCATTTTACATATAGTCATGGCTAGGCTATTCAATTTGCCTCTCGTTCGGTTCAGGTACATAAAATTGATAAGCCACAAAAATGGTGAAACGTCGATGTCCATCGCACCTGAGTGGGATTTGGGGTGAGTTGTCTCACCTGCCTACAACTTTCAGCTATTTTAACACCCGATGCTTAGAGAGAGTCATCTCCACCATGTCAAATCGCAGCCTACAGACGAACAAGCAAATTCATACAAGGAAACTCGTACATTGTGTATGTATGATCGATAATGTTTACAGCACTAGCGCTACTTTTAATTCCTATATATCTCTTTACTCTTTACCCTTTTACTTGTTTCAGTCATTTGACTGCGGCCATGCTAGAGCACCGCTTTTAGTCGAAGAAATCGACCCCAGGACTTATTCTTTGTAAACCTAGTACTTATTCTATCGGTTTATTTTGCTGAACCGCTAGGTGACGGGGACGTAAACACACCAGCATTGGTTATCAAGTGATGCTGGGGGACAAACACAGAAACACAAACATACACACACACACACACACACACACACACACGCACACACACACACACACACACACATATATATATATATATATATATATATATATATATATATATATATATATATATATATATATATATATATATATATATATATATATTTATATATACGACGGGCTTCTTTCAGTTTCTGTTAACCAAATCCACTCACAAGGCTCTTTGGTCGGCCCGAGGCTATAGTAGTAGAAGACACTTACCCAAAGTGCCACGCAGTGGGACTGAACCCGGAACCATGTGGTTGGTAAGCAAGCTACTTACCACACACCCACTTCTGATACACACACACACACACACACACACACACTGAATTTTTTTGTATCTATGTACACACAAACATACACATAAATATATACATACAAATAAGTGTGCGCGCGCACGTGTATATGTGCACACTCAGACACACACACACACACACACATACGTATGTGGTATGTGAGCACGAGTGTATAAAAAGAGAGAGACGGGGAATATGAAATAGAAAGAAAAAGGGTGAGAAATTCAAGTACACATATTTACATACATGCTAAGACATGAGTGGATACATGCAAGCATCTCCTGATACTTATAATCTCTAGAGGAACCAGATTTATCACTTTTCTGTTCATTCAATCATACCTTCACCACTCCCAGCCATCAATTCAAACATTTGTAGAGAGAATCCAGAGACTTTTTATATGCATAGTGGCACACGTATCCCATGGTTTATATATTCTTTATATCAAAAGCTAATTCCACCTCAGCCCCATCCCATTGTATTGCACACATGCTCCTGGCAATAGCATGCTATCATTTTACAGTCGTGAGTTTTAATAACTGACATAAATCGATATGAGTTTATTCGGATATGTCAGCCATATTACAGTTTAGGCGATAGGAAAATAGTTTGTTGACACGCGTCTATTGTGATGACTTCCTCCCTGATTTCTAACCGTTGTGATCCCACTTGGTGATATTTTTATTGTTGTTGTTGTTGTTGTTACTGCTGCTGCTACGTCTGTGGTTGTGGTGGTTGTTCGTGTTGCTACTATGTTTATGGTTGTAGTAGTAGTAGTAGTTGTTGTTGCTATCGTGGTTGTCGCTGTTCTTTTAGTCTCATGTCAACACTGATCGAGCAAAGGTATGATGATCAGACCTGTTGCAGCAGTGACAGCGCAGCATACAGTTTTCAGACGAATCTAAATCTGAGAGAAAACACGTGTTCAAGTGATTTGGGTGTTGGGTTTACGATCGAAAGGCCGTGGGTACAATTTCTGGAGCGGGTAACGTTGCATGTCCTTGAGCAAGGCACTTCGTTTCACGTTATTTCAGACTACTCAGAAGAAAGCTGCCGAGTACTGGTGCATCCCTCTTTCGCTTCCAGATGTCACATACTCAACACTTCTCTGGATTTAGTGTTGAAGGGACAAGAAGATATCTATGTCTGCTCATGAGTACACAGGCACTTGAAAGCATGGTACATGCTATCAAATCATACTCGCTTGTAATGTGATGAATATGGTTTGGTTGGATGATATCTAGTTTTACATTATTTTATGTGCGCTTCCTTTTTCTAACATCATTAAACTGAAGTACGTTCTGAGCTTTGTTGGTTTCTGGTTTTGTGTTTATGAGATTTTTCAGTCTCATACTTTTGTAATATACTCAAACAGAAAGATTGTGGTTTGTGTTCCGTGTTATTTTTATCTTTTATGTTTTTTTACTTCAGTCACTGAACTGCGGCCATGCTGGAGCACCACATTGAAGGGTTTAGTCAGACAAATCGACCTCAGTACTTAATTTTAAGTTTAGTACTTATTCTGTCAGTCTCTTTTGCCGAATCGCTAGGTTAAGGGAACGTAAACAAGCCAACATCGGTTGTGAAGTGGTGGAGGGGAACACACACTCGCACTCACACACACACACACACACACACACACACACACACACACACACACACACACACACCAAATTCACTCTCAAATCATTGGTCGGCCTGGGACTATAGTAGGAGAGATTCGCTCAAGGTGCCACGCTGTGAGATTGAACTCGAGACTAAATCGCTGCAAAGCGAGCTTCTTGACCACACAGCCATGTCTTATGAGCTTTACTACTTTTGTTTGTTTTTTTTTTTATTTTATGTCCATCCACTTTATAACTAAGGTGCATCTGTAGTTTACGATGCACATTGTAACTGTACTTTTTTTAGAGGACCATTTGATTGCTTTGTTCTATTGTGAGGTATATTAATCTGTTAAAATACTAACGTTTCTTTAACACGGATAGGATTTTCATATCTAGAGCTTCACGGTTAAGAAAATTTTTTAAAACTCGTCTCAGAAGAGATTTAACTATGAACAATCTATATCTATGTGGTCATTCACGGCATGCATGTAAAATCATTTAAATCATTTACTAAGATCACGGGCACTAGTGATCGTTAACCTTTCTTTTTCTTTTTTTTAGATAGATAGATAAAGTTACTTGGAAATGGATGCGTGACGTTCAATCATATAATAATATAAGTAATATATATAGGGTGCGATGGGTAAATTGTCGCCTTTTCATATCTTATTTCGCACGTGCGCATTGTGTGTTTTTGATTTTGTCAACTACACAGTATAGTAGGGTCGGTTGGGCACCGCCTGTGACAAAAAACAACATCATGATGCAATTCACTCAGCCGGACATTTGGAAACGACATGCTGTACTGCTTGACATTCGCACCGGAAGCTTCAATACGAACATTTCAGAGTGTTAGGATGTCAATCTGAGGACTGCAATTTGAGGACGTGTACCGAGAGTGATAAAAATGAAACATCCAGTCAACACCAGGTTATTTGACGTGATCACTAGTGATGGTGACGTTATACATCCTTTCATCTTCCCACACAGGCTAAGACTCAACACGGAGGCCTACATCAAGTGCCTGGAGGAAGTAGTGCTACTCTGGGTCAAGAGGGTGGCTGCTGGAAGTCCCTATGCCTGGCAACAGGACTCTGAACCATGTCACACAAGCAGGAGAACCCAGTCATTGTTGTCAGACAATTTCTGCGACCACATCACCCCTAGCATCTGACCACCTAACTCCCCATACTTCAACCTCCTTGATTATTATGTGTGGGGCACAGTTGAGCGAGAGAGACCAACAAAACTCCTTGTAACACCAAAGATGAATCGAAGGCTAGGATTATGGCAGCATTCACCAGCTTAAACAAGGAGACGGTCCAGAAGAATTGTAGGAGATTTCGAAGTCGTCTGGAGGCCATGACTGAAGCCAATGATGATTTTATTGAGTAAATTTACTCTTTTGTACTTCAAGATATTTTTATGTAATTTTGGTGAATATATCTGTTAAAATGAGATGTCAGTGTTATTTTCATTTTTGCATAATTCAGACGACATATATATCCAAAATTTGGGAATGGAGTTGATAAAATCTAGGCTACATATGTTTCATGGCTAGTAGAAACTCGGAAGCAATAATTATCCAAACGAGGGGTGATCCGCTAGCCACTCGTCGAGTCAAAGAAACCTTAATCAAAAGAAGTTTATACTGTGTCAAGAGATGCCATGCTGACTCGCAGGAGATTCGATCGAAAATGTGAGATTCTGGTAGCTATCAAACATATGTAGCCTGGATTTTATCTACTCCATTCACTAATTTTGGATTTCTATTCGCATACACAGCAACCCCTGCTGCTAACTATAAGCTATAAAACAAGTTTTTCAGCTTATCGAACTTCGATTCAGGAAAAATTTACAACCGTCTACGTCAACAAACCACTATTGGTCCTGAAAGTTGTTTTTTTATACCTTATACGGACTGCTCGAAGCTTACTATCTCCTTATACTTTGATCCTTGGATCTTACCTTTATATATTATATATATATATATAGTGAGAATTTACAAAAAAAAAAACAAAAGACGAAGACGGGTGTGTAAACAATAAACAAATGTATTAGTTTAACGCTCGGGAAGTGAGAAAGTCTTTTACGTTTCGAGCCTACGCTCATCAACAGAAAGGAACACAGAAATAAACAGAGAGAGAAAATAGAAAAAGGTTTAGTGGCTATATATATATATACATACTGGGGTTAGACAAAATAATGGAAACACCTAGCATCATAACATCATAATTTTGAAATATCTATAAAAACGTCAAAAGCTTGTTTATGTTTATGTTTATGTTTTTTGATTTATTGTTAGTATTGCTTAATACGTTTTGCTAAAATTGCTGTTTGTTTTCGGATATCATCAGAAAAAGGTAATTAAAATTCATTAAAATGACAGATCTATCGAACTTTCAAAGAGGTCAAACTGTTGGTGTTCGTATGGCAGGCATTTGCGTAACAAAAAACAGCCGAAATATTTGGTGTCTTGAAAGTAATGACAGCCTTTGAGAAAGAGGAAAAAAAAACCCTCGTCGAAACAAAACTCCGCAAGAAAACCAAAACTTTCAGATAGGGACTGTCGGACTGTCGAATTGTAAGACAGGATCACAAAAGTACAGCTCCCAAAATTACTGCAGAGCTTACTGACCACGTCGAGAACCCAGTTTCCACAAAAACTGTTCGCCGGGAGCTGCACAAAGCCGGATTTAACGACAGGGCTGCAATCAGAAGACCACTACTTTCAAATACAAACGTTGCAAGTGTTTAAAGTGGAGTAAAATCCTACAGAATTGGTCCCTAGAGCAGTGGAAGAATGTTATTTTCTCGGATGAGTCATCTTTTACCTTGTTTCCGACCACCGGCCGAATATACATGTGTAGACGGCCAAAAGAAGCATTTGACCCAGACTACCTTCTTCCAACTGTTAAACATGGAGGAGGATCTGTGATGATCTGGCGGGGGGGGGGGGATCTGTGATGATCTGCCAGCCCAATGGTTTCCCTTCGTGACAGAATTAATAGTCAAGACTATTTAAGCATTTTATCTGATTAAATTCATCCTATGGTTGCGAAACTGTTTCCGGAGAGAAACGCAATCTTTCAGGATGATAATGCACCAATTCACACAGCTGAAGTTGTTACTGAATGGCACGAGGAACATTCTAGTGAAATTGAACATCATATCTGGCCACCACAGTCCCCAGATCTCAATATCATTGAACATTTATGGTGCATTTTAGATAAACAAGTAAAGAGTCGATATCCTCCACCATCATCAATACAAGAACTGGAGACTGTTTTAACTGAAGAATAGACAAAAATTCCTTTGGAAACAATTCCAACTTTGTACGAGTGCATACCTCGTAGAATTCAAGCTGTAATTACTGCCAAAGGCAGTCCTACCCCATATTAAAATAATTTTTTTGAAATTTTAAGGTGTTTCCATTATTTTGTCCAACCCCAATATATACTAGGTTCAGGAAAAAGCTCGTGCGCCGTGTTAAAATAATGAACTGAATGAACACACACACCACAAAAACATATCTTAAAAAGCATTATTTTAACACGGGGCACGAACTTTTTCCTCGACAATATCATCTCAGCCAAACAATAACTAATGAGAAAAGAGTTTGTATGTGGGATACGATATCTTGGAGAGGCATGCTGACCCAATTTTAATCAAAGAAAACGTGGATGTTGCTGACCCAACAGCAAAGATGGAATTTAGATTACAAGAAAGCATTCAAATCTATTTCCCACATAGAGGTCCTTAAACTTGCTGAAATTCAAACAACCGTAATCAAGGCTACAGACAACCAATCTCGTTTTATCCTGCGTCACCATTCTGAGGGTTAAATACAGGAACTCGTTTTATTGTCTTTGGCAGGCTAAAGTGACGCGAAGGTGTATTTCAGCGAGACATTTTCTGTTCGTTATTGTTTATACTTGTAGTGAACCACTTATACTTCCTGTAGTAGAAATCCATGTGTAAGGAACTATCTATATTGTTAAAGAACTATATGTCATTGATTCATAGGAGACTAGAAATACCAACCTGATACACAGATTCTTTGTGGACGATCTGTAGCTATTCGCCATAAACTAAAAGTTTTATTAAAAAGAGCGTTATCAAAAGACATAGTGATAGACTTGGACCAAAATGGATGCTCCAGCTTGATTATAAAACGAGGGAAAATATCTATAGACCATTCCGGCGACCTTTCTGTCAATGTCCTGAAAATTTCTCCTGTACCTACTAAGACAAAGAACGCAGCGGGATACTAAAGGTATAACGGCATTTGTAATAAGGAACGCATAACCGGGGAATATTGCACCCAGATGAAATGAAGTATAGTCCACGAATTTCTGTGCATAATAAATCAGTCAAGATATTTTTCTGTATTAATTCTCTTACAAGCATGTGGGTTGCTTCAGATTCGAGTTATTCATGTTAGAAACCGAAACTTACCAGGAGAAATTTCCACTTTAATAATGATATTGACTATCTCTATCTATAATAAAAACATGAATGAAGAGGCATAACATCAACCTAAACATTCTTTGAATGTCGTATAATATACATTCGACAGCATCTACAAAACAGCAAGCGCTGAAGTGCATCCCTCGATTAAGTTTATATTCACGAGTATCATGGGTGTTGTAAAGGAACTTCACACTAAGTATTTCCTGTCTGATGACCAAGAATACATACCCACGAAAAGCTGCGCGTTTTTACAGCGACAGAACATCAAATAAATGTTTTATCGCCTTATCAGCAAGTCATGCACGAATTGTTAGAAAGCTTTAAAGAGAAAACATGAATAACCAGAGTAGTCTACCTTGGATCAATAACCAGTACATCAGCGGTCGCTTCGAGAAATATGCTTTTGCAATCCAAGAACAAGAAATAACAAGAAAATACCTGATTCACACAAAGGATAGGGATGCTGGTAGGGCGCTGAAATGTGAAAACCAATCCAGACTGTTAAATTAGTGCCAAAAGTGAGGCCAACATCATAAGCAACTCTTTGTAAAATGTTAATCATGATGCTATCTACTTTTAAGAGGCAAAAATCACTGTACAATGCAATTCGTTGCTTGGTAAATCCTGAACATAAAAAATATAAAGAGAATGCAGTAATGTGGAAGGCAGCCACGTTTATAATAAGAAAGAAACTAGTAAAATGTTCCTGTCAAAAACTTCCGTAAATAAACGAACACTCAGCAAAGCAGAACTAATTATCTGGGACTGAGAAAAGAAAGCGTGCGCAGTAGTAGGAATTGGTTGTTCAACTAGCATTAACATAAATGATAAAATAAAAAATAAAAGAAAACATCTGTGTTGGATAAATGAGAAACTGGACTATAACTTCAAATTTATACCTGCGGTTATTGGGGTAGATGGTCATGTAATTAATCGTCACTGCACCAACCTTGAAACGCTGGGTCTTCCAAGGCCGGCGGGACACCGCTAGTTAAGAAATTACAATTACAAACTAATAATGGAATTGTGAAAATATGTAAAATATTTCTGGAGTGGCCTGGTGAAGATATACACATATACAGACATAATAACGTTTGTACTTGTAGACATACATATAAGCCAAAACATACAG
The DNA here is from genome assembly GCF_046866305.1 of Octopus bimaculoides. NCBI lineage: Eukaryota > Metazoa > Mollusca > Cephalopoda > Octopoda > Octopodidae > Octopus > Octopus bimaculoides. The sequence goes on from NC_142929.1 coordinate 93,119,492, forward strand.
ATCACTACATTCAGTGACATGCTTACATATATATTTCACGGTTGCAGTTGCGTTGATGGATTCAGCAGGTTTGTGTTCCAGTAGACGTGTGTATGTAGATAAAGGAAAAAACAGAAAACCAGGAGGATTAGATGCGATGCTTTATTCAACTCGTTAAAAAGCAAAGTTGATGGAATACACCTTGAAAGATACTGTCAGAAAATATACATACGGTTTCGCATGCATTTGGTGCATGGTGATATATGCGATATAGAAAATGAAAACAAATACATGACATGGTTTCTGCTGGAAGAAGAAACAGGGGTACGCGTCGAAGGCTACCTCCGACTGCCTACGAAACACACTTTCTCTTTGCCGAGATCCGAAGTCGACCTCGTTAACCCACCTCACTGAAGAAATAGTGAGAAAATTTCTCTTTGTATAGCCGACGGTGGGTTCCAGCGAATAGACATAAATTTCCCGCGCTCGGCTGGTCTGTCATGTAATGGGATGAGAGCTAGCGTAAAGCTAGAAGGGTTAGATCGATGTATAACCCCTAGCGTGACCAGGTCATGTGACCACTTGTAGAAAACAAGTGTATGCAGTGATATGCACCTATTTAAAGGTAAACATGCAAACTGTGAACTTGCTACACATATATAAGTATACAGGTAAATACATACATACATACATACATACATACATACATACATACATACATACATACATGCATGCATGCATGCATGAATTTGTTTAGCTAGCTGTCACCTGGGAATGAGTATGGCAAGCTAACTCTACGATGCTTTCGCTAATTGCTTTAGGTGACTATGTAGCCGCGAGCAGACACAGAAACCCTCTTGACTATCCCTTTAATCCAGCGATGCATCCAGGATATGACAGCTGGAGGAAGAAAGAGCACTCAAGTGATGCTCATTTTCAGCTGAGTAGATTAGAACAACGTGAAATGAATTGTTTTGCTCAAGGTCACAACAGTGGTAGCGTCAGCGTCTGTTGCTTTGATGCGGAGGAAGTATTTTTCATAGCTTCTGAAGGCACTGTATTCTATGCGCCAGTGTATACTTGTTGCTGAAGTGTGATGCAGACCAGCTGATATAAAAGTTGTCAATATTGTAGTCTTTCAAGTAGTGTTTATGGCTTCAAAATGCATTGTTTT
>NC_142929.1:93125644-93185644 GCF_046866305.1 Octopus bimaculoides
AATTAATTACGAACTTTCAACAAATAAAGAAGGGCAGAGAGCAGGGAATGGGAGAACCCGTAGAGTGCCGGACAAGGTGCCTTGCGGTATTTGTTACAGCCCTTTATGTTCTGGGTTTGAATCCTGCTGAGTTCAACTTTGTCTTTCATCCCTCTGGGATTGGTAAGGTGCCAGTCAAGAACTGGGGTAGATTTAATCGACGAATACCCTCTACTATCTCCCAAATTGTTGACCTTGTGTTTACATCAGAAACAACTATTTTAAACAGGTCCCTTATGTCCTAAATTGAAATCCTCATCGAGGTCGACTTTACCTTTTGTTCTTCCTGGGCCGATAAAGCAAAGTCAAGGTCTTCAAGTAAGGTAAGGCCTTGAAGTGGCAGAAACAGTGGCATGTGGGATTATATACACCGTGGTTGATTCAGTCGCCTCTGTCTTTCCTCTACAAACGTGTGGCCCTCATTTGTTATTCTTATGGGTTAAACAGAAGAGGAGAGGTAATTCCAGTTACCTTTTACAGGGCCTCTAGATTGATGAGAGGGGAAGGCAGTTCAGGAACCTTGTTGAAATGCTAATCATTAACAGTTAATTTCAAGATTTATTCAAAACTCAATAAAATCTATTTGATCCAACAAAATACTTAATTTGATTTCTGAAAATATAATTTTGATGAACTTGGTCCAGCGATGTTAGATTCTTAATATTTGAAGGTCATTTAGCAATAAATAATTTTAGCTGTAACGTTAAAACTCAACAACTGATGGAACTTCTTTGAGGTTCATCTGCCTGCTGGAAATGATGGCCAAGTCTCTCATATCACATCCTACTGTCTTCAGAAAAAAAAAGGGGGGACACATTGGTTTATGCAGTGTTGTCATTTGAATCACACCATTTAATTGGCGTTTATTTTATCAACACTGGAGGGGGTGATGGGAGAGGTTGGTTCTAGTGGGATTCAAACATAGGATATAATAATATATAAGTACAGTCTTCTAATAATTAAAGCGTAGTCAGGGATGCGTCAGAATAAAAGAAGGGGTGATCAGAATCGAACTTCGGTCTGAGCAAGAAAAAGAAGAAAAAACGTAATTTTGTCGTATGATGTCAGATAAGCCATGTTTGAGAAAGTCTTTCTGATATGACCATTCCATCTGTTTAGAAGCGTCTAGCTCTCTATTATCCAATGTTTTATTACTTTGCTTAAGATGGTAGGGTTTAAGGTGATTGAGATTTAGTTGCTATTTCTAACAGCTCGCGTGACCATGACCACAGAAGTTTCTCCCTCGCTCTATTAGTCGCATATTCTGACCGACTGACAGACAGACTGATAGATAATTAATGTTAATTATCTTAGTAAAGCATGGACAGTGCATAATCTCATTTCTTCCTATAAATATGAACGCTTGTAGGTGTGGTGCATATGATGCGGGATGTTTGTCTCTCCGTGTTTCTTTACAGAAAATCACCCGAAGCAATATCTGTATGCCACTTCTAGATAAAGAATAAAGGGGGAAGGAAAATGGTGTTAATGTCACAAAAACTTTATACATAAAATTTTAATTTAGCAGATAAAAGACGGTAATAAAATAATTGCTAAATGATTTAAACGGTATACAATGAGATGGTAATAAAAAAAAACTAATAAAAGAATAACTAACAATAAAATAAGGTAACTGAAATGATACTAAAGGAGCTATTATAAGGAAATAAAATGAGACGGTGACAAAAGAAGAGATGAAAATATTGAAATGAAGGAAGCCTCCAAAATTTGTCACCCTGTTTTAAAACTGTGAAGATCGTATTCTACCAGAAAACAATGAAGAGAAGGGTTTACTCTATAATCCCATTGTTCTTAAGAACATGGCTTGCGCATGGAACTTGCAGTATGTTCATGAATGTATGAGTGGCAGTGTGTTCATGTATGTATGAGTGATATACTGCGCATGCACTTGTGGTTATCATTGCTATCTTCATTTGATATTTGACGTATAGCTGCTTTCTGTCCCTTCTTCTATATGTCTCCAATAAGTTGTAGTACACCTGAGCACTGTGTATAAGATCACTGATTAGCGAATTCGTTTTACATGATTTTGATTTATACGTAGTCTCGTAGACGATCTATCGTGCAGACAGAGGGGCAACTGCACGCACGCACACACACACGCTTATGACATTTCTGAAGTTTAGAAATTTATAACACAAGGGAAATAATTGAATATATATTCAATAGAGTTATTTCCCTTGTATTAAAAACTTTCCGCTTCAGTTCTACAAATCCAGTGATTCTAAAGATTATATAAACAGGACTTGTTTTTTTGAAGCATTTTGTGTGCTATTCAACCGATTCTGCATATGTGTGTGTGTTGTGTATATATATATATATATATATATATATATATATTATTTTGCTTAAAAGAGTTCCAACACTGTCTGTTTTTTATGTTTTATTTATATTCCTGCAGAACTAATGTGGGGTATAGAATATGGAATATACAATATATAATATAATATACAATATATAATATAAAATAAAATAAAAATGGATGGCACCATGAAATAAAGTATTGAATGTAGATGAAATATTGCGTGTTCAATATAAAGGATCAAATATATAAATATATAAATATAAATATATATATATATATAAAGGCGACTCGAGTTTCAGGGCTATTTACCGGCCATGACGAAGGGAAATAGCCCTGAAACTCGAGTCGCCTTTATATATATATATATATTTATATTTATATATTTATATATTTGATCCTTTATATTGAACACGCAATATTTCATCTACATTCAATACTTTATTTCATGGTGCCATCCATTTTTATTTTATTTTATATTATATATTGTATATTATATTATATATTGTATATTCCATATTCTATACCCCACATTAGTTCTGCAGGAATATAAATAAAACATAAAAAACAGACAGTGTTGGAACTCTTTTAAGCAAAATAATATATTCCTCTATACACAATCATACAAAAAAATCCACCTTTTTTTGTATTTATTTTTACTCGCATATATATATATATATATATATATATATATATATATATATATATATATATATATATATGCATATATATCATCATCATCATCATCATCATTTAACGTCCGCTTTCCATGCTAGCATGGGTTGGACGATTTGACTGAGGGCTGGTGAAACCAGATGGCTACACCAGGCTCCAATCTGATTTGGCAGAGTTTCTACAGCTGGATGCCCTTTCTAACGCCAACCACTCAGAGAATAAGGAAAACAAATGGAAAACAAGACAAGTAACATAAAGAACGACCCTTCATCAGTTGTCAGCTGTCTATTTACTCTTCATTTTGAGCATTGAATGACAATATGAGTATTCAAAGGACAGTGGAGACATACAAGGAAACCGAATGAAAACAAACATGTAGGGTCGTTAGACCAGAATGAGGGTAAAAATTGTGAATGCTGGAGAAATATTTTCTTTGACAAGAGAAAAGATATAAGAGAGATAGGATACGTGTTGTCTTTACGACAGTCGTGAAATAAAAAAAAGATGATCATCTGAGGAACAGAAAGATGGATAATGGTCACGTGTGAACAACAAGAGAGAGAAATGAGGAGAGAGAGAGAGAGCAAGAGAGACAGACAGAGACAGAGACAGACAGACATATAGAAAATGGTGAAGGCGAGGAAAAAAGGGGATTAAAGGAAAGATGAGAGAGAAAACAGTATAGAGTAGAGTCACATCAAAAAGATGAAGATAAACTTACTTGGAAATGGATGCGGAGTATTCAATCAACTGTGAATCAATCTTGGAATATCACCTAATTAGCTGAATCACAAGACAAGATTCTTCAATAGTTGGCACGGCGTTGACTAATTATGAATATATACACATGCGAAAATTGTAATTCGCCATGTTACCTTACTATAGTATTTAAATTGTCTTTTTTACTAATTATCTCCCCCTTAATATTTATTTGCCTTTTTAATATCCCTAAACTGAACAATTACTATATATATATGTATATATATATATATATATATATATATATATATATATATATATATATATATATCCTTACATAATAATGAGCATAGTGCTTTTATGTATTTGTGTGTGTATATATATATATAAATATATATATGTCCAAAATCACAAAGTAGGAGTAGGACGGAGTTGGAGAAAGAGTAGTATAAGTGAAGAGAGAGGAAAGAAAATAGTAATTCAGTGAAGGAGAAGTAGTGAGAATAATAACCCTGACTGAAAGAGAGTGATAGAAAATAATAGCAATGAGAAAATTTACCTGCATGATGAATTTCCAGAAGTTAGGGGTGGATTATATAGAGATGGTGTACTTTTCCTCATTAAAAAATGCATTTAATAGAAAATTAGAATTACTTAAGAAAAGATTTTACAAATGTTTCAAAAGGCATACACTTTCTATCTCTATTGAAAAAGATAATAATTCAATTAGCTTTTTAGACCTTAACTTCAATCTAACAACCGGATTGCAAGAACCTTTCCGCAAATTAAATTCTAATTTAAGCTACATTGACTTCCAAAGTAACCATCCAAGGTCAATTAAAAATGCATTAGCCTCCAACATTGGTAAGAGACTAACCTGTTTATTTTCTAATGAAGAAATATTTAATAAACATGTGGATAACACAGCTCTAGCACATGCTGGATATAGAGGTAAAATAAAATACCATCGACCAAACAACATTAATGAATATGACAAAACTAATTACAGGCAAAAAATAAAACTGAACAATTTTATAATCTCACCATAACTGGAAATATAACTTCTAGTAATCCACTTATTTATAAACCAATAATTGATAATGATAACAAATCCAAAATTAATTCAAATCAACCTCACAATAGCAAACATAATATAAGAAAAAGCAATATTAAATTATAAACCCAAGATTAATAAAAGACAGTCGGTTCACAACTATAATTATCCCCACAATGATAAAAGCACAATTAATAAACATAATGATATGAATAATCAAATTATTACCTCTAATAGAAACACCACTACTAATTCATATAATGCTCTGAATAATAATATTAAACCACATACTCATTTTATTAACTGTAACAAATCTAAAAGGGATTTCAACATACCTATAAATAACAATCAGCCTAAAAAATCTAACAAAATACAAATTAAAAATAACATTGTTAAATCCATATTTAAGGTCATTCATAAATATTTTAACATTGATAACACAATGTAACACAAGTTTTATTTATATTTTTTGCCACTAAATTCAAAAATCACATTCGCTTTGATGCAACATCAATAGTTATTTATTTATTCCTAATTTCATATTTGCTCGTTATATTTGTAACTTTTCTCTACAGCATTTTGTTGGTTCAATCTATTCCAGTATTGTAAGGATAATTACACAACATTTAGACCTTTTTCATATATTGAAAGGTATTTAGGAAGTATAATATTAGTTAGAACAAAAATAAACAATAAAACTCTGCACTGTAAATGCCTTGATAACTCTTTTCTTAAGATGAGAAGTGCTTTGACGATCGAGATTTTCTGGAGTGTATACCTTCATCTCTTCTGACTAGAGACCATATATAATCTTCCATCAAAGCAGTATTCCATTGTCCTTGGTATCTTCTTTCCATAGTTGCGGTGTCCTGATGAAATCTCTCACCATGCTCCTCACTGACATCACCCAAGTTTTCAGGGAAAAAATCTAGGTGAGAGTGCAAAAAATGAACCTTTAAGGACATACGAGAACCCATTTTCAATAAACTTTGCTACCAGATGTTTGTAATTAGGATCCTTGTGATTTCCTAGGAATCCACGAACTACATCACGAAATACACACCAAGCTTCTTTTTCAACTTTTGTCATCGCTCTTTCCAATTTCTTTGACTTTAACATTGCATTTACTTGGGGCCCAACAAATATGCCACCCTTGATCTTAGCCTCAAATAGCTTTGGAAACATAAGACAAATTTCTTGAAAAGCTTCTCCTCTAAAATATAAGGCCTTCACAAACTGTTTTACCAATCTGTTTTGCACAGTTTTACACAAACTGGTTTGATATGAAGTGGGGGTAATAAGATTTTGCTGGAATCTACTAGAGGCTGTTTGAGAACATTTAACATTCCTGGCTGCAGTTCCACTCGTGGAGGCCAATGTATTCTCTTGTAATGATCATCATCAGCTCTGCTGTCCCATAAGCAAAGGAAACACAAATACTTTGTGTATCCCCCCTCGCAAGCCAAGCAAGAAGACAAGCATCTTGAAATCACCACAAACATCCCACTTGAACTCAGCGTAATTTATTTTGTCCAGAAGTTCTTTGACATTATCGTAATTTTCTTTCTTCTGTATGGAGTGTGCAAGAGGCAAAGAAGGATGTTTATTTCCATTGTGGAGTTTCACTGCTTTGAGACTTTGTGTTGAGCTATCTATGAACAGTCGCCATTCTGCAGAATCATGGTTGAGTCCAATAGCAAAAACAAACCAATCACATCTTTACAATAACACAGATCATTAATATTTTCATAGTAAATTTCAAATTCTTCATGGCGTTTCTGGTACACAGACGTCTTGCAGTCTCCCCCCCAGTAGATTCCATTCTTTCAACTTTGATGAAAGAAGTTCAGCTCCTGACTTAGTAAGACCCAGATCCCTGATTAAATCATCTAGCTCACTCTGATTTGGAAAGTGAGGCTCCAAAGTCATTCTTGGTACGAAAGCTTCCTCCATTTCTTGGCTGCTGCTACTTGTTGACTCTTCAGATGAAATATTTTCTGGTGGTAGTGGTACTCGTAAACTGTCATCATGTGGGACAGGTGCTCTAGATGATGGTATGTCTGGATACTGAAGAGCTTGTCTTCCTTTCACTTTTCTGTACTTTGTCACATCAATCATACAAAAGTAAGTCATCGTGATGGCTCTTTGGTTCCCTCCATACCCTTGGAATGGCAAAAGGCATTGACCTTCCTGTACCTCTTAACCATCCTTCTAGAGTAGATCGACAGCTTCCACATATCACATGTGGGGCCCATGGTTTGCCCTGGTCACCCATGGGCATTCTGAAATAGAGTCTGTACACTATCTTATGTAATACCTGCTTTTTTCCAATATAATAACCACACACATAGCAAAATGTAGCTGGAGAATTTTTACATACTCTAGTAGCCATCCTGAAAGTAGCAGAACTTAGTAATTGGTCTCAAAGAGAAAATTAGACGTACATTTAGTAGCGGAACATTATAAACAATACTGAATATATAATAACATTGGAAGTCGACATATTTATTTAACTGTTGATGATACACAAAAAATAATTTCATTTTTGGAATCAGCAGGAAAAATGGATTGATAAACAAAACAAAAAAAATACAATAAACAATTTTTTTTTGAAAATTGTTATGTTGTGTAATAGATATAATGAAATCATAAACTGCAAAACCATCAGGATTGGTTTTAGCCAAACTCCTAACTTATTTACTATTATATCATCAATTAACAACAGAAAATTAAATGAATTCTACACCAATAGAAATACCCATGACAACAATTCTACTAATTCTCCTAAACTTAAACTACATATTCCAAACTCCACCAACTCTAATAATAACAGCTACATAACTCTCAATGATGGAACCATAATAACCCATATTAACTCCATTAATACCAATTTTTCTAATAAATGCCACATAATAACATTTATAGAAATTGTAACTGTAAAGTTAAAACTAATTGTAAATTTAAGAATTCGTGTAAGAGAAGAAATGTAGTCTATCAATGCACAGTTGTAGCTCTGGGTAAAAAAAACATTTTTGTATAGGTTCTACTGAAAATAAAGTTAAGATTCACATGGCTAACCATCTCCAATCTTTTAAAAATAAACAGAAAATCAACTCCACCGGATTAAGCAAATTTATATGGGAATTAAAAGATAATAACATTGAATTTGAAATTAAATGGGATATCATTGCTTCTGCAACGTCTTATAAAATCAATAACAAGAAATATAATCTATGCATCACGGAAGCTTTCCATATTCTTACTTCTAGGAATGCCCTACTTAAGTTATGAAAAGAGAAAAATATTTCTTGTATTCATGTGGGAAAATATGTATTCTCTAAATTAAAGTAATTAATTAATATATGATTAAATTATTGAATTATATAACTATATTATATAATATAACACAACAATAATATAAAAATATAGTATAATATACAACATTAATAACTATTTGACTTCTTTTTTTAAATGCTTCTCACTGAAAAAATTTGTATAACCCCTTTAATTCATTAACTCCACAAATATAATTCTCTTCCTTCCAAACTTTTACTTAACTATACGACTACTAATAATAATGACTATGACCATTATCTAAAATTATTATTGCACCCATTGCCTCACATGAATAACCACCTTTACATATTCTTAGTAACCATTTACTAACATTTGAACATTCACACTTGGTAAAATTAATAACTGCTTGACTATTGTTTCCCTTCTTGCCTTACATTAATAACCACATTTACACATCCTTAACAACATCTTAATATCATTTGAACACACATATACTCTTTACTCTTTTACTTGTTTCAGTCATTTGACTGCGGCCATGCTGGAGCGCCGCCTTTAGTCCAGCAAATCGACCCCAGGACTTATTCTTTGTAAGCCTAGTACTTATTCTATTGGTCTCTTTTGCCAAACCGCTAAGTTACAGGGATGTAAACACACCAGCATCGGTTGTCAAGTGATGTTGGGGGAACAAACACTGACACACAAACATATACACGCACAGTGGCACATAAGATGTACCATCCTGAGCATGACCGTTGCCAGTACCGCCTGACTGGCCTTGTAGGGTTTTCGAGCGAGATCGTTGCCAGTGCCCCTGGACTGGCTCTTGTGCGGGTGGCACATAAAAGACACCATTTCGAGCGTGGCCGTTTTCGTGCGGGTGACACGTAAAAGCACCCACTACACTCTCTGAGTGGTTGGCGTTAGGAAGGGCATCCAGCTGTAGAAACTCTGCCAAATTAGATTGGAGCCTGGTGTAGCCATCCAGTTGCATCAGTCCTCAGTCAAATCGTCCAACCCATGCTAGCATGGAAAGCGGACGTTAAACGATGATGATGATGATGATGATGTATATGACGGGCTTCTTTCAGTTTCCATCTACCAAATCCACTCACAAGGCTTTGGTCGGCCCGAGGCTATAGTAGAAGACACTTGCCCAAGGTGCCACGCAGTGGGACTGAACCCGGAACGATGTGGTTGGTAAGCAAGCTACTTACCACATAGCCAATGTGTATATGAGTATGAGTGTGTATAAATATACAAATTTATATGTATTTGTATGTATATGCATATATATATGTATGTGTGTATGTACATGTGTGTATATACATATGTGTATGCATGAGTGTATGTGTATATATATGTATATATATCAATATGAATGTGTATGTGTGTATATATATATATATATATATATATATATATATATATATGTGTGTGTGTGTGTGTGTGTGTGTATGTGTGTGTGTGTGTGTGTGTGTGTATGTATATATATATATATATATATATATATATATATATATATATATATATATATATATATATATGTATGTATGTATGTATGTATTTACTATTCAAGTCAATATGTGCCTATTTATTTATTTGTGTATTTATACTTGTGTATATATATATATATGCATATGCAATTTAAATTTATATGTGCCTATTTACTTATTTGTTTATTTAATTTTTATCTACAGACAACTTCTGTATACTTCAAAATTATTCTCAAACTTACATGGTTTTCTCCCCTTCTATTTTCAAACATAACTAAACAAAATTAAGCATACATAATTGTATATGTGAGTGTACAAGTAAATGCATATGTATGTGTGCATATGTATGTATGTATGTATGTATGTATGTATGTATGTATGTATGTATGTATATACGTGTGTATGTGTGTGTGTATTTATATGCACCCCTTTTGCATTCTTATACTTTATTTCCAGTAACATAATTCTCTCTCCCACCTTATAATAATTTTTACATACAAATAAAATACTTCCCTTCTCCTTATGCTTATATAGATATATGCGTACACATACATACGTAATTAATCATGAGTATACGAAGAAACATATTTAAACGTATATGCATGTAGATGTATATCTATGTACACATATGTGTGTGTATAAATAGACAGATGCATGTCTGTGTATACGCGTATGAACGTATGTCTGTATATGTATGTGCATCTATGTATTTATGTGTATGAGCACATACATGTGAGTGTGCAGATATATGTGTGTGTTTATGCAGGTGCGTGTGTGTGTGTGTGTGTGTGTGTGTGTGTGTGTGTGTGTGTGTACATATGCGAGTATGTGTGTACGCATGTATGCTGAGATGTACATGTACATGGGTGTATATGCGTACATATGTGTAGACATATCTATCTACATATATATTTCTGTATGTATCTGCATGCATGTATAGCCACATATATATGTTTAGGGGTGAATGTGTGCATATGTATGCATGTATGTATGTATATATGTATGTATGTATGTATGCACCATAAGGCAATGGCAAAAAGTGAGAAAGTAAAGCGTCAGCATCTAGTTGCTGTCAAGATTGGAAAGAAAAATACCTATTCCAGCTTGCTGCTCAAAGGGAATGGCCTCCGAGTGACAGAAGGCTAAAACTGATGACCAAAGGTACAAATCAATGGAATCAGAGATGCATGGATGTATCAGCAAAATTTTCAAGAATGCAAAAGCTGAAAAAGGAAAATGGAAATATATACACCAAAATTATAGGCACGCTTCCCCACACACATATAACAACATCAGCAGTAAAGCCAAAAAATTAGCTAACGAACTAGAAATAGCAGACAGGGTATAGATCCTAGCTAAAAGAAACGCTTTCATTATCATAAAATATCATAAACCAAACTTTGCCTCAAACCTTAAATGTCAACTGATCAATCCGGCCAAAATGGAGAACGGTCTGGCGAGCAAGCACATTTTGAGAGATATCATTAACGACATAAAGAGGGCTACCATCCTTTCCCTGTGGTGCAACACCAACAAAGTGACCGCATCGTTCAACACCAACAAGGGAAGAGGCAGAGCAAGATTCACCTAGTTTGATATAGTTGACTTTTACCCATCTATATCAAAAGGACTACTGGCCAAGGCACTTTCTTTCACTAGGGGCTTCACTAACATTAGCGACAGAGATATAGAAGTCATTATGCATGCCAGAAAGACAGTGCTGTTCAACAAAGGTTCAGCATGGGTCAAGCAATCTGACCTCCCGGGCTCATCTGCCGTAGCGATGGGAGCATTCAACAGCACTGACGTATGAGTAGTGAGGCATTTCCCCCTTCCATATTTTTAAGAAGTCATGGACCTACGGGTTTTGAGGATCTGGACAGGAAACCTAAGGTAATCCCATAAACCAGCCATCCCCATTTTTAATACACACATACACATATATGTATAGGTATATATACATACATATTATATACATGTAGCCTCATGCGACATATCGACATACGCATATATACACATACATCTGTGTGTGTATGTGTGTAGATAGCTAGACAGACATATGTTCCCCGCCTCCCTTTTCTCCGCACCTACCATCCCACCACCCTACCCCTCCAACGCACCATTCTCTGAGCTTTCCGGTGCCTCCAGTCCGACCCCTCCACCTCCCACATCTTCCCTAATCGACCCCTCCCCTCCTTCAAACGAGCCCATAACCTACGAGACCTCTTGGTCCACAGCTTCTTCCCCAACCCAACCTTCCAACCTGGCTCGTTCCCTTGCTCCCGCCCACGCTGCTGCACTTGCCCTTACCTCTCCAACACCACCCTCCTCACCAGCACCCATCACCGACCCTATCGCATCACCTGCACTTCTACCAACATCATCTATTGCATCTCCTGCTCTCTCTGCCATTCTCTGTACATCGGACAAACGGGGCGCCGCCTGGCCGACCGATTCGCGGAACACCTCCGAGACATCAACGTTTGCAATGACACCCCGGTGTCACGCCATTTCCGCTCTGCCGGTCACTCCTTGCAGCAACACCTGTCCGTATTTGGATTGTCTATGCACAGGGGCCATCCGGACTCCCGTTTGCACCGTGAACAGGGATTAATCTTCTCTCTTCGCTCCTTTGCACCAAATGGGCTAAACTCCCCTCCCCTCTTCATCTAACCCCTCCCCCTGCCTCTCTCTCTCTCTCCCTCTGCCCTCTTTCCTACCTCCTACCACCCACCTTTCCCCTCCTGCTCCGACTCCTACTTCTCTGTACTTCTCTTCACTCCTACTTCTCTTCACCCCTACTCTTTCTCTCTTCTCTCTTACTCTCTCTCTCTCTCTCACTCTCTTCTCTCTTACTCTCTTTCTCTATCTCTTACTCTCTTCCTCTCTTTCTCCTCGCTTTCTCCCTCCTCCCATACCCACCTTCCCCTCTCTTATATCCACCTTCCCTTCCCCCTTCATCATCACCCCCTCCCCTTCATCGTCAACCCTCCCTTATAAGCTCATCCCACCCTAACACACTCCTACTCTACCTTCCCACTCCACCCTCAGCCTAACCCACACTTTCACCCATGCTTTCCCCACTCTCACCCCCCCCCCCCGCCGCATTAGTTGCTGATCGGGAAATAACTGATACAAATAGATCAGGGGATAATAATTTTTGTGAAAATGGGCTATTTTTGAATACGGGGAATTCCAGAAACATACAAATGTGCAGACGCATACGCACACACACAAACACACATGTATCCATACACACAAACATACACAGATACACATATATATATATATATACACACACATCCACATATACACGCACATACACACATATATATATATATATACACACACATGCATACACACACATACATATATACATACACACGTACTTGCATACGTGCATATGTACACGCACACACATGCACACTCACACAAATATACATATATTCGCATACTTACACACATGTATAGATGCACACACATACACACACAGATAAATATTAGCGAACATTAGCGACAGGTTTTGCTTTGAAATTGTTGTGCAAATTTTTATCGTAAATCATGTTTTCTTCAACAATTTCACTTATATACACACATAGTTAAATGTATATTACAGTCTTTTATTTTCAAAATATTGCTCTGGTAACATTTGTAAATACACACATACACACATAATAATACATGTATGCCAAAGAAACTACATCTGTGCGTTTCAATGTAGGGCCACTCCTGCAAAAAGATGGTTTCCTTACAGGAAACCTGGTGAAACACTGAATGAATAATTCAAAATTTTTAGAATTCTATACCACTACACACTAGAAAGGGAGGCAATAACAATTGACTACATCAACATTAAAGAAGAGAATGTAATCCTGGTAATAGATGACGTAGACACAAACTCAGCTGCTGGCCCCGATGGATTCCCAGCAATCTTTTTCATGTCATGCAAACGAGCACTTGCAAAACCACTGCAGCTTCTTCTTCAGATCTTTCTTGCAAATGGTAAGCTCCCGGGAAAACTGAAAGCGGGAATAATCTGACCTATTCATAAAGGAGGAAGCAGAGCAGGTCTCTCTCCCTGACAACGCACATCAGCAAAGTTGTTGAACGAATAATCTGAAGGAAACTAATTGCACTCCTTGAAGAGAATAACTTAATGACTGACACCCAGCACGGTTTTTGACCAGGTAGAAGCTGCCTGACACAGCTCTTGCAGCACTACGACTGGGTGTTAAAGCAGCTGCACAACAACTCAAATGTAGACGTGATATATCTCGACTTGCAAAAGCCTTTGATAAAGTCGACCATGGTATATGTCACAATCTGCATATTCTCGGCATAGACGGAAAACATAGAGAATGGCTACATGGTTTTTTAAAAGATAGAAGTTATGTAGTGGTGGTGTTGTGGCGAGAGTCATTGACATCCCTGGGGGATTGGAAAAATGGACTAACTGAACTCTTATAAAGAGTAGAGGTCGGTCGTAGTCGAGTAAAGAGCGTTTTGGTAGTCTCGCGAAGTACATCGTGTGGACACATTGATTTACTCTCTCTGCATAATTTATCTATATCAACCTGTGGCAGGATATAAAAGTGACGACGATAATGGGCTTATGTATGCACAGAGGGTCTTAATGCCTACCTTACTACAAGGTCAGGTCGCTCTTGGGTGCTACTAATATTTGTGGCTGCCGTCGCTACCAATATTGGGTGTGGGACTGGTAGTTTCACTGGTGCCACTGGTGTTGGCGTGATCATCATCTCTGGTCGTAGTGCGGGTGTTGGTGTTGCGGTCGTTACCGTCGGTGCTTGTATTTCTGCCGTTGCCATCAATGTTGTCGGATGAGCTGCTGCTGTTATTACTCTGGTAGCTAGGCCTAGGTACCACCACAACCTCACATACGACTCCCTCACCCTCACATTGCATCCCCCACCTCCACTGGGCAGTCATTGAACTCCCTACTTGAGCAACCAGCCTCTGTCCGCATTCTATGGGTGTTTGCCAATATTATTTTTATGTTGGGTGCGCAGCTAAAGGAAACCGTTAGGTTGTTCCTATTGAACAACCGTCCATACCTGTGTGTCTACGTGAAGACTTGTCTACTAACCTGAGGAATATTCTCCCCACATAAGTCTTGATGTTGGGTGAGAAGGCGGGGAAAACCAAACAACGTTCCGGCAGCATTTCCTTTAGTGGGTGCTAGGGCCCGGCATATAGGAGATGCAGTCCTTAAACCCACTGGACCCCAGGGCCTCGTTGTAATAGTGAGCCGCGGCGTCAAAAATTTCTTGATTCAAGGACAAGCTCCAGATCTCTTGCTGACACGCTTCACTAGGTTCCTGAGTATAATAGGCGGGTGGTAGGAGGCTGCATTGATGTAGGACAACCTCTCATTTGGTTCAGGGTAGGGCCTATATGAACCAGAACACAAACCTAGAGTGACGTCTAGGAAGTGTACGATAGTGAGGGTGTGTCCCCTACTCCTCTCTCCCTCATATGGCAAGCATTCCTTCTCCACTATGTATTGTACTATGTGGCTGCTGTACTCACCCGCTAGCAATATCACACATGTTGCATCCTGCAACCCTCCCAAACTATGCCTCCTTCCCCATTCAAATTATTTGTATTTCTTATTACTCCTACCCACACTATTTTAACCAATCACCTTTTTTCTGTGCCTTCAGCTACTACCCTTTCCCCCTCCGCTATACTACATTCTAAACACCTCTCTTATTGTGTTTTCATTCTCAATACCCTTCCATATCTATCATCATAACCTACTACTATAACTCCTTAAACATTATCGCACGACTTTCTGTTCTATTCTCCTTCCTGAGACGTGCCCATATCTCCCACCTCACCACACCTGCATACAAGTTTTTTCCATTATTTGTACCCTGCTCCTTGTTTTTCATTCACTACACACACCTCTACTTCCATTTGTTTCTTCCTTCCTCACACTCCCACGAAAGCATTCACTCTCATTGGATTCATTGTCCTTGTCCTCTTTTATGCTCACCTTCTTGCTCCTTGTTTCTTAAGAGTTTGATCTAGCACCCCATCACTACCTTCCTCTTATCTCCTTCGGTCATGTATTTCCTCTACAGCAACACACCTGAGCTTGTCTTCCTATCACACTTTATCCTTTCAACACTAAGCATAAAGCCACTCATCTCATCCTTTCTCTCTCAAATACTTCTTAGTACAGTGCAACTTGGGTTACGAATGCCTCACATCATGAGCAAATTGGTTTACAAACTATTTTTGGGACATAAAATGTGCTGGGTGACAAATGGTGAATGATGGATACTGATATTTCACTGTTATTTCAATTCATCAATAATGTAGACTTGAGTTACCTTAAAATGAATTTGAATCACTGGTCTGAGACAGATAGTGTAAAATCTATCTTCTGATGTGCAACAGTGCTGCACAAGTGCTGTTGATGGTTTCTTTTCCTTCTTTGAACTTTTCTCTTTCTCTTTTCCAACGAAGAGCTATGCTTGAAATGTCAAATTCTCTCTTTATACCGAGCGTCAAGCTAATACATTCCTTGTGCACGTCCTCTTCTTGTCCGTTAATTTTACTTGTTTATTTGAATTGACTATACCCACACACGTGTGTGTGTGTGTGTGTGTGTATGTGTGTGTGTGTGTGTATGTGCATATTATATATATGTATATATATAAATGTATGTGTGTGTGTGTGTGTGTGTGTGTGTGTGTGTGTGTGTGTGTGTGTGTGTGTGTGTGTGTGTGTGTGTAAGCGATGAAGTTTTAATTAGTGTAGTTACCAATTGTAACGGGTAAGTTTTATTGTTGTAGCGATGCGTGTTATGGTCGAACGTCGGGATCGCCAGTTTGTAACGATAAAGTTTTTAGTTGAAGTTGAGGGTCACCAATTGTTACGGTTAAGATTTGTTAGGTACACAATAATATGAAATGTCAGAGTCAGAAATTGTGACGATAAAAATTTGTTGTTATAGCGACATGTTGCAGGATGGGAAAGATGGACAATGCATGAAGTTTTAAGGAAGCATTTATTTACCGTTGCATTACAATACCTTGCTTCGACGGACAGGTTATGATAAATCCAAAAGCATGCGAAGTAAAGTTTGTGTTTGTGTCCTCTTCATTGTTTAGTAGTAATTACAGAGAGAGAAAGAACGATGTTGTAAGAGAATAGAATTAGAGCTAGTGAAAGTTGTAGGGTGTGGAGCGTTGTCTCACAGTTGCTGACAGTAAACTTCATATCTCCCTCTGACCAAGGTTCAAGCTGGTCAGCCAGACTTCGTTGTCACTGAGTCGTCACCATGTGACTGAACTCGTTGGGTCATCACCGACACATTTTTGCTTGGGGTGCTCTTGCTTTTATAACTATCCAGAAGGACATATCATTGAGAACAATAGATTTAGTTGGTGGTCTTGTTATCTCTATTCTAGCTTTTTGTGAAGTAGAAGAGGTTAGAAAGGGTCAAGTGGTGAAGACATTATTTCGGCCTAAAGGCATCTGGAAAACGTAAAACTGCTGTCACAGAAAAACCATTGTTCCACCATGGGAAAAGTTCTGTTTCAGTGCTAATTTAATTTTGACTATGGTGGATCGAATCCACTTCATGCATGCAAGATCTATTACATATATATATATATATATATATATATATATATATATATATATATATATATACGAGTATATATATATATATATATATATATATATATATATATATATATATATATATATATATATATACGAGTATATATATATATATATATATATATATATATATATATATATATATATACGAGGGTAATCCCAAAAGTAAGGTCTCCGAAGTGTTGGGGATGCAGGGAAACTGTGCGTGCAGCTATTGGCAACACTGTTGTGTTTGTTGTGCGTGTGCCTGCGCGCGCCTCGCTGTCATGCTCAGTTTTGGCTTGGCAGTTGTATCTGATGGAGCTACTGATTGACACTACTACCAAGTGTGAAGTTCGCGCAGTTATTTGGTTTTTGAACGCAAAAGGCATCAAACCGATTGAAATTCATCACCAGTTAACAGATGTGAATGGCGAGTCGTGCATGGTTGTCAAAAACGTCCACAAGTGGTGTAGAGAGTTTGAAGCTGGTCGTACTGAAATTCATGATGATGAAAGAAGTGGACAACCATCAATTTCCGACGAAGCAGTCACAATGGTTGAGTAAATCCTGCATGGAAATCACGCTGGATCATCTCCGCATTTTGGTTCCTGAGGTTTCCCGAAACACCATTCACAGGATTTTGAGTGAAAGGTTACAATATCGGAAGGTGTGCGCAAAATGGTTCCTGTGAATGCTCACAGAAGAACATAAACAGCAACGAAGACCATAAATTGGACATCATCAGCCACCCACCTTATAGTCCAGACTTGGCACCCAGTTGAAAGAATATTTGGCCGGAATGAGCTTCAGCAACGACGACGAGGTGAGAGATGAAGTTCAATGCTTCCTCAACGACATGGCGGTGAGCTGGTATGACATGGGCATACAAAAACTGCCACAGCGCCTACGAAAACGCCTTTGAAATGGCGATTATGTAGAAAAATAGATAAATGTTCAAACTTTAAAATGATGTAAACATCGCACTATCTCTGACACCTCTGCCTCTTTTCTTGACATTTCGGTCCGCATTCATCACTCCACTCTCACCACCTCCATCCACTACAAACACGCAGACTCACTCATACCTCAACTTCTCCTCCTCCCACCCTAAACACACCAAGCTTTCCATCCCCTATTTCCAATTCCTCCGTCTACGCAGGCTCTGTAGTGACGACCATGACTTTGAGACTCAGTCTCACTCAACTGGTGGCTCGCTACTTCATCCTACCTGGATATCCCCTCATCACTATCTACACCGCCCTTGCAAGAGCACGTTCCGTGGATCGTGCATCTGCTCTCTTCCCCCCCCCCCCGCACCCGCCCCACTGTCTCCCGTCTCCCGTTTCCCCTCACCTACCACCCCACCACCCTACCCCTCCAACGCACCATTCTCCGAGCCTTCCGGCGACTCCAGTCTGACCCCTCCACTATGCACATCCTCCCTAACCGACCCCTCTTCTCCTCCCTCCTTCAAACGAGCCCACAACCTATGAGTCCTCTTGGTCCACATCTAACCTCCCAACTCGGCTCGTTCCCCTGCTCCCGCCCATACTGTCGCACTTGCCCTTACCTCTGCAACACCCTCCTCACCGGCACCCATCATCGACCCTATCACATCACCGACTCCTTCACCTGTACTTCTACCAATGTCATTTACTGTATATCCTGCTCTCTCTGCCCTTCTCTATACATCGGACAAACGGGACGCCGCTTGGCTGACCGGTTCGCGGAACACCTCCGACACATCCGACTCGGCAATGACTCTCCGGTCTCGCGCCATTTCTGCTCTACCGGTCACTCTTTGCAACACCTGTCTATGTTCGGATTGTCCTTGTACAGGGGCCATCTGGACTCCCGTTTGCACCGTGAACAGGGATTAATCTTCTCTGTTCGCTCCTTTGTGCCACATGGGCTCAACTCTCCTCCCCTCTTCATCTAACCTCCTCCCCTCTCCTCTCTCTCCTCACACCTACTTCCTCCCACCCACCTCTCCTCTCTTGCTCCGACTCCTACTTCTTCTCTTCACTCCTACCCACCTTCTCCCTTCCCCCTTCATCGTCACCCCTCACCCGTAACCCAACCCACCCCTACACAATCCAACCCCACCTTCCCTATCCATCCCATCCCACCCCACCCCATCCCTTACACCCACTCCCACATACCCCACCTCTATCCCCACTCTCAGCCCACCCACATACCCTCACCTCTATATATATATATAAAACACCTAAATACTGGATATTATTTACTTCAGAATGACACGTGGAAGACGAGCGGGACTGTAATCCATTGTTCCTGGAATTGAAGTCCTCAACCGTGAATCAATCTTGAAGGAATCTTGGAATATCACCCAATTAGCTGTGTTATGCGTGTATGTATGTATGTATGTATGTTTATGCGTGTATGTATGTTTGAAAGTTCGGATGGACTTAGTGCAGGCTCAACGGCTATCTAGCAATAGCACGGGTACGCAGAAATTCCGGGATGGTATCCGGCGTGCTGAAAGACCACTGGGAGTGAGGCCCCCTCTCAATTTTTGTTGAAGCATGTCTCTAGGAGAAGGTCACTTTGATATAAGATCAGATATGCAGGGAATGGCATTGGACATTTTGGGGATCTTTGGTTTGTGCTGGAGATCACGGCGCTCCCACATCCCTGAGCCTGCGACTTATATTGGCACCAGACATCTTGCTCCGGTTTGTCTCTGGATAATGTCAATAAAGTGGAGAGGGTCTATGAGGTGTTGTGCAAGTCTTATTGGAACTAAAACTTTACACAGGCATTGCCGACCTCTGCCCGATATGTGCGTTCCGCCCCCTATATATATTTATCTTATTTTTAGTATATATTTTCTTCATCTTTAGTATATACATATATTTTTTTTTCGGAAGTCCTGCAGCGATGGGAAGGTGGTGAAGCATGCAGACCTGACGGGTTGGAAGCATGTAGTCAGCGACCTGCACGTAGGCGGCCCATGCTTGATATAAAGTCGTCTCTTTGTCGCCCAAGACAGCGGTAGGATTCGGTTGCTGCATGGGTGTCTGAGCAGCTCCATTTGGAGAGGGCACTGCTCACCCGGAGACCGGGGATGTTCTAGAAAACGTGAACCAAAAGTTGCCTGTCTTTCCATATTTGGTCAGTTTAGCGCGACTGATGGATGTCCATCCTGCGCTCGAAAAACAAAGAGTCTTTTATTTATAAAATCTGGACGGAACTTAAACATTTCATGTTGGAATGTTCGCATTCTGTTGGACAACAAGAGTGATTGTAAGCCTGAAAGACGCACTGCACTTGTTTCTCGTGAGCTGAACCGTTATAAAATTGATATAACTGCACTCTCAGAGACTCGTATAGAAGGTGATGGTCAGCTTGAGGAAGTAGGAGATGGATACACCTTTTTTTGGAATGGAAGGCAGAAGGAGGAGCGCAGAGAGGCTGGTGTTGGTTTTGCAGTCCGATCTGATATCCTTAAGAAGTTGGAAGAGC
The DNA here is from genome assembly GCF_046866305.1 of Octopus bimaculoides. Taxonomy (NCBI): domain Eukaryota; kingdom Metazoa; phylum Mollusca; class Cephalopoda; order Octopoda; family Octopodidae; genus Octopus; species Octopus bimaculoides. The sequence goes on from NC_142929.1 coordinate 93,146,349, forward strand.
TCCCTGTTCCTATAAATGAACGTATAATGACGCTACGGTTGCACTTGAAAGGTAAGCGATTTGTTACTCTAATAAGTGTCTATGCACCTACTTTGACTAGCTGTGATGAAGATAAAACAATCTTTTATACCCAGCTGAGAGCCATACTTAGAAAAATCTCCAATTCTGATAAAGTCATTCTACTGGGGGACTTTAATGCCAGGGTTGGAACAGACTGGCAAACATGGAACTCTCTAGGACGTTTTGGAGTAGGGAAAAAGGAATAGCAATGGTCTCATGCTACTGGAGCTTTGCAAAGAACGTGTACTTTACATCGCAAGCACTCATTTTGTGCACAAAGGTGATAACACAACAATATAGATGCATCCAAGGTTCAAAGTTTGGCACTTGCTGGATTATGTCATCATCCGCAAGCGCGACATTTATGACATTTGTAATGTCAAGTCCTTGCATGGATCAGAATGCTGGACAGACCACAGTCTGGTGCAAGCAAAGTTCCGAATGGTGATTAGGGTGAAAGAGAGAAGAAGACTAGTCAGCATTCCTCACCGTCTAAATGTCCACAAGGTATATGATGTTGTGGTTAGGAAAGAACTTCAGACTCGCTTGTCCAGCATTGAAACTGTTGCAGCATGGGAGGATTTTCGAGACCAGGTTGTTCAATGTGCAGCCGAAACACTGGGGTATGTTACTGCCAGATACAGTGATTGGTTTGATGAGAATGATGCTGAAGTTCAGCGACTATTATAGGTAAAGTGCCATGCCCACAGTGTATTGCTACACAGAGAACTGTCTACTGTGCAGCAAAGTCTAGCACTTGCCCACAATAACAGTGTAAAATCACTACTGCAGCGATCTCTCAGGAAGATGCAGAACACTTGGTGGGAGGATCTTGCTCGTGATGTTCAGGCTGCTGCTGATGCAAATGACAGCAAGGAGCTTTACCATCTTATGGAGTGAGCTTATGGATCTAAGAGCTCCACATCAGCTTCTTTGCTTTCCAAGGAGTCTTCCACTCTGTTTACTAAATCAACAGAAATCACAGGTCGCTGGATCGAACACTTCTCTGAACTCCTAAACCATGAGTCAGTTGTGGATGAAACAGTGATTGATACTATGCAACAAAGACCTATCATTGGCTCCCTAGACTCCTCGCCCTCAATAGATGAAGTAATGACATCAATAAGTAAATTGAATCTTGGAAGGGCACCTGGAAAGGATGGAATTTGTGCTGAGGTCTAGCGATTTGGTGGTAATTACATCACACAGTCCCTTCATGAACTTAATAGTGCAGTCTGGAGGGATGGTGCAATCCCTAAGGACTGGAAGGATGCAATTATTCTTCCTCTATATAAAGGAAAAGGAGCCAGAACAATGTGTGGTAACAACAGAGGTATTGCTCTATCAGCTGCTGGCAAGGTTCTTCGCTGATTTGCTGCCAATTCAAAGGTTCTCCAGCCTATTATTCGTGACCTCCTTTATGCAAATGACTGTGACTTAGTCACTCATACAGTGGATGACATGCAAATACTCATGAATTGCATTTCTGCTTCTTGCAAGGCATTTGGATTTAGCATTAGCCTGGACAAGACTGTTGTAATGTTCCAGCCTGCACCAGGAAATTCATATATGGAACCAGCTATCTTGGTTGAAGGAACAATTCTGAAGGTAGTAGACAAGTTTGTCTACCTGGGCAGCACACTCAGCCGTTCTTGCTCCCTGGATGAGGAAATATCTTTCAAGTTGCAGAGAGCAACTAATTCCTTCCGGTCTCTTCAGTCTTGTGTCTGGTCCCAGCATAGCATCGCAAGGCAAACAAAAGTTGTTGTGTACCGTGCATGTGTACTGACATCGCTCCTCTACTCATGTAAGACATGAACTCTGTACAAACGTCAGGTAAGGGTCCTTGAACGCTTTCATCAGAGATGTCTCAGACACATTCTCAATGTTGGCTGGACCTCAAAAATTCCAGACACACAGGCCCTGAGAACAGCTGATATCTTGAGTATTGAGGCAATGGTGCACAAGCACCGGTTACGTTGGACTGGAGACCTTATTAGAATGAAGGATAGCAGGATTCCTAAGCAGATGCTCTATGGAGAACTTGTGAATGGAAGGAGACTCCGGCAGAAACCAAGGCTGCGATTTAAGGACTGTGTCAAGTCCTCATTAAAGGCCTGTGATATGCAGGACACTGACTGGGAGAACAATGCCTGTCAGATGGAGGAAGCAGGTTAAGGAGGGGATCGACACTTTTGAGAGAGCACATATCCAGCATGAAGAACTTAAGCGAGCTGCGCGAAAGCGCACGGCTCGTATAGTGAATGGGGGAAAGCTTGGTCTGCAATGTTTGCAGTCATGTATGCTTGTCAAGAGCAGCGCTCATTAGCCACCAACGGAGCCGCAAATGCAAAATATAAGTTAGTCCTAGCGCGCACAATGTTCCTGAAGGTCGGCAATGGCCTTTCTCGGTCACGAGTGGACGGCCATCACGTATGTATGTGTATGTATGTATGCATGTGTGTATGTATGTGTGTATATTTGTGTGTACGTATGTGTGTATGAATATATGTGTATGTGTGTATATGTGTATGTATGTATGCATGCATGTGCGTATGTATATGTGGATATGCGCGTATATATGTGTATCAGTGGATGTTTGTGTGTGTGCGTATATGTGTGTTTGTAAGTGCGCATGTTTGCGTTTATAGTTGTGTCGGGAATTCCCCGTATTCAGAAATAGCTCATTTTCCTAGAAACTAGTTATTATTATCTGACCTAAATATATCAGTTATTTCCTGGTTATTGGCCTTTGTGTATAAAATTCAATCGTTGTATCATGTGTTTGTGGCGTGTATGTAACGTGTATGTGTGGTGCGCGCGCGTGTGCTTGCGTGCGTGCGTGCGTGTGTGTTGCTTCCCAACCATATTGTCATGGTTTCAGTCTCACTACATGAAATCTTGGGCAAGTTTCCTCTATTATAGCCTTGGGCTGATTGATGCCTTGTGAATGGATTTGGTAGACGGAAACTGACAACGCGTATCCATACTTCTATCTATCTATCTATCTGTCTGTCTGTCTAATAATGGAGAAAGCTGCTTATTAATTACGTATGTAACAGTTACTAAAAGATAGCAATTATTAAAGGCTAGAATACCTGGAAATTTTTTTTATAAATTCGTGTTCCAAGAAACTTCCTGTAATTTCGATTCCTGAAGTTTATTGAATATTTCAACTGAGTTCTTCACAAATTTAAATATTCCTTGCATTCACTGTGGAGTAGATTTAATGAACAATATTAATTCGTTGCTTGCGAAATTTTCCGGTTTCATTTGCATTTACTTTCTCACCTCTATTTTCATTAATGATAATTTAATATACGTTCATTTTAATGTTTGCATTTTAAGTTTCAATTCGCTATTTCTATAACCCACATTTTATTCTACATATGTAATGTAAAAAATAATTTATTGAATAAATAAATGCTATTACACAAAATAGCTGTATAACTTTGAGGTTTATTTTTGATAAAAGGAAATTTTTTTAATATACCGGTATAATTTTATAATAAAATAATTAAAAAAAAGTTATTTTGTTGGTATGGCTGTTTGAAACGTTATAAGCCTTACAATAATAATTATGTCATCGCTCCTATTTCTAGTATACTAAACGTATAAATCACTGAAAGAAATATTTACTAACGATAAATTATTGAAGAAATATTTACTAAGCAACTGAGATTTTTTATAAATTAAAGTTTTCAGGAAAATTTACTGCATGAACTTCCTGTTATTATTGAATATTTCAAGTTCACAAATTTAAATATTCGGTACAAGATAGTTTTTAACGAACTTTTATTTATAAGACCTGTTCATTTCATTCATTGTTTGCAACGTTCGTTCTTTCTCTCTCTCTCATACATACACAGTCTCTGTAATATAAACGCACACACACTCCAGTTACGACAAGCAGAAAACCGCTCGGAAAGCGGTCTTTCTGCTAGTATATGATAATCATACATACGTATGTATGTATGTGTGTGTGTATGTATGTATGTATACATACAGCAGTCCCCTGGTATTCGCGGGGGTTACGTTCCTAGAGCACCCAGGAATACTGAAAAACCACGAATACTGGACGTGGTCCATAAAAATGCCTATAAAGGTCAAAATATCATAACGTAAAATATCATAAATATACATATGTGCGTGTATATATATAATAATAATAATAATAATAATGATAATGATAATAATAATAATAATAATAATTAATTCGTTTTATTGGCCACAAGGGCTAATATCAATTAAAGACATATAAGGACAAAGACAGGACGAAGGTTACAAAATGTTTTGTCCGAAAAGGTAGGAAAGTTCGTCTAAACAGAGGAAGAAAACGGAGAAAGATATAATAAATAAATAGATAAATAAATAGATAAATAAATAAGTAGAACTCCCAAAGGGGGAGGCGCTTCGAAAAAGGAAAGGTTACACGTGGAAAAACCCATAAAACCACGGGAGCCTGGTCAGAAAAAATAAGAAAGGGGTATAGAGCCCTTTCTCCTTTTACATTACCTTTTTTTTTTTTTTTTTTTTTACAGGTGTATTCTCAGAATTGGTCCGTTTATACTGGCCATTTTTCCAACAGTCACCCATCTTTCAACGAATTTGCTATGAGACAGCACTTCCCTCTCTACTCTCATCTTCCTTTTCAAGTGGAACTTGAAAAAGTTGATGAGGCCTTGGCCAAAGAGGAAAGTGTCTGTCTTTAACCCTTTCAAACGGGTCAACCATATCACCTCTTTCGCTACAGCCACTAGGCATAGGAAAATTGCCTTGCCCTCCTGGTTAAAGGAGGTCGGCGGGTCAATTCTCACGATGGATCCAGCTGATAGCCGGATCCGTCCTACACGTGACAGTAGCTGTTCGATATAGACCCACAGGTCAGCAATGCTCGGGCACTGGACGAGTGCGTGCAGAACGGTTTCGTCGTCCTGAGCGCACCTCGGGCAGGCCCGGTTGACGGCACTTCCATGTCGGTAGAGTTTATCTCGAACAGGTAGCGCACCTCGGTAGCACTGCCAGGCGAGGGACCTTTGGAAATTATCCATGGGCCCCGGCCCGAAAGTTCTCCTGAACAGACTGCTTAGCTGATTATCCTCGACGCCTAGAGTTTCCCCGAGAACGTCGTCGCACTTTTCTCCCACTAACCCTCTATAGAAAGCTAGAGTGGATCTACTACCGATCGCACTGCCCGCCTGACTGAGGGCGGTGAGAGCTTGGCGGCACTCGAGGTGCCAAGCGCCCTTTCTCGGTCTACGTTTGATCCAGGATTGCAGCTCTGTTAAAGAAACGAGCTGCGGAAAATCGCGTCTGACGAAAGGCGACCACACCTGTTCACCATCCAGGAAGCGCCTGAGATGTCGTAGCCTGAGCGCATGTTTGCGCATCAGCAACCACGGCATGCCAAGGCCTCCGTTCAGCGGCTGTTGACAGCAGATAGAGCGCCCGACCAGTGGTACCTGACCCTTCCACAAAAAGTTGAAGAGCAAGCGTACTATCTTGGTTAACCAGCGGTCGGGACAAGGGACGACGGTCAAACGGTAATAGATGACGGATGCGATGTACGCATTCGCTACCTCCGCTCGACCTTTCAAGGAGAGCTTCTTCTCAGCCCATTTCTGGGTGAGGTTGGCCACCCTGTTCGTCACTTCTTCCCAGTTTTTCTCCAACTGGAGGTCCGGACCGAACCAGACCCCGAGCAGTTTAACGGGTCCGTCTGTCCAGCGCCCTACGACGCTGTTGGACGGCATGGACTTGCCCCTCCAGGTGCCTAGTTGCAAGCCCATTGACTTTTCCGCGTTAATTTTCGCACCTGTCACCGCTTCATACTCGTTTAGTGTCTCGCCAATCAGGTCAATATGCCTGTGGCTCGACACCATCACGGTAACGTCGTCGGCATAGGCAGACACGCTCCTTCCACATCCCAGATCACGCGGGACGCCCCTCAAAGCCTCCAACTTCCGTAGTAATGGCTCAAGAGTCAATACATACAGAAGGGAGGAGAGAGGACACCCTTGGCGAACCGAACGCGAGATGTTGAACGGTTCCGATAGATGGCCGTTCACCCGTATGACCGAGCAGATGCCGCTGTATAAAGCAGCTATCCACCCGCGGAAGACCGGACCGAAACCAGCTGCCTTGAGAACAGCTGCCAGGTATCGATGGTCGACCCTATCGAAGGCTTTAGACTGATCTAAATTGATCAAAGCCCCACCCGCGCCAGCTTCATTACCCACTCTCTCTATGATGTAGCGCATGAGATGGAGGTTGTCGTGGATAGACCTGGTCGGCACAGCGCATGTCTGCGCCTTGCCGATCAGTTTGCCCACGACAGGCGCCAATCTCTTGGCTAGCACCTTGGCCAAGATCTTCAACTCTGTGTTGAGCAGAGTGATGGGCCTAAAGTTCCCTATAATGTCCCCCTTGTTTGGGTCCTTTCTTAGCAAAGCCACCACTCCCCGACAAACAAAAGCAGGAATTCTCCCGTTTTGTTGCCAGTTGCAGTAGACGTTTGCCAAGACGCCCGCAAACAAGTCTGGCATTGACGTATAAAGCTCGTAAGGCAGACCATCCAAACCCGGCGATCTACCTCTCGTGCAGCCTTTCATCGCTTCCTGTACTTCCCAGGCAGATATCGGTCCTTCGCAGCACTCGGCCTCGCTGGTCGAGAGTTGCGGCAGGCCGTCTAGGTACACACCGAAATCTGTTCCGTCGTCTGTCCTACCGTTTGTCCCGAACAATTGAGCAAAGTGCTGCTGAAAGGCCGAACACATCTGCTTCGGTCCCGAAATCTCGCAGTCGTTCTGGTCCACCAAAGACCGAATGGTCGCTCTGTTGCCACGCTTCGCCTCAACCACGCGGGCCCATCGAGCGGCCTTAGTCCCCTCCCCGCTTACCGAAAGTGCTTTAGCTCTGACAACGCAGCCTTCATGCTTGGCATCAAAGTGTTGGTCGAGGGCCAACTTCGCTGCTAACACGTCAGTTGCGATGCCTGTCCCAAGAGCCTCGTCTAGTTTGTTAACTAAATCCCGCTCTGTTTTCTTACGTTCTACAGCTAGAGCCTTACTAAACCTAATTGATTCTGCTCTAATTGCCCGCTTCAGGGCGAACCACCAGTTGTTGTTGATGATTGCCCCGGTTAAAGCCCTCTTAACTAATAAACTAATCCGGTCTCTGTAGGCTTTGCACACCGTTGTCGACGTGTTTAGCTTCCAGTAACCGGGGCCTTGTCTATGGAGCCTATCTAAGTCGACCGTACAGATCACGAATTTGTGGTCCGTGTAGCCGACTATGTTGAATTGTGGACACCCTATGCTATCCTTATCCGCTGGCCTAATAATAATAATAATAATATTAATAATAATAATAATAATAATAATAATAATAATAATAATAATAATAATAATAATAATATTAATAATAAACGAGAAAGCAACCATACTCTGGGATATGCCAATACACACAGATAGAGAAATTAAGACAAATAGACCAGATATAGTTGTCAAAGATCATGAAGAAAAAAAATGCTTTCTAATTGATGTATCAATACCAGCAGATGACAACGTTTCTCTAAAAGAAATGGAAAAACTTTCAAAATACAAAGACCTGGAAATAGAGATAACTCGAATGTGGAATCTAAAAACAGAAACAATTCCTATCATAGTAGGTGCCTTAGGTATAATAAAAAAATATTCAGACAAATACATAACAAAAACACCAGGACTTACAAATATATATAACATACAGAAAATTGCACTACTGGGTACTGCACACATTCTACGCAAAACACTTTCAATACAGTAAACATAAGAGCACCATAGCAAACCACAGCACATACCCAAGGCGCACAGAGCTGCGCTCGGTAGTGAAGTGAAAGCACGTTATAAAAATAAAACTACTGAACAATAATAATAATAATAATTGATTCTTGTTTTATTGGCCACAAGGGCTAATATAGATTAAAAACATGTAAGGACAAAGACAGGACGAAGGTTACTAAGGGTTTTGTCCGAAAAGAAAAAGTTTGTGTAAACAATGGAAAAACAGAGAAAGATATAACAAATAACACTCCCAAAAGGGGGAGGCACTTAAAAAGGTTTCATGTGGAAAAACCCATAAAAGCCACAGGAGCCTGGTCTGTAAATAAAAAGGGGTATAGAGCCCCTTCTCCTTTTATATTACCTTTTTTTACAGTTGTATCCTCAGAATTGGTCCGTTCATACTGGCCATTTTTCCTAGAGTCACCCACCTTTCAACAAATTTGCTAGTAGACAGCACTTCCCTCTCTACTCTCATGTTCCTTTTCAAGTGGAACTTGAAAAAGTTGATGAGGCCTTGGCCAAAGAGGAAAGTGTCTGACTTTCAAATGGGTCCACCATACCACCTCTTTTGCTATAGCCACTAGACATAGGAAAATTTCCTTGCCTTCCCGGTTAAAGGAGGTCGGCGGGTCAATCTTCATGATGGATTCAGCTGATAGCCGGATCCGTCCTACACGTGACAGTAGCTGTTCGACATAAACCCACAGGTCAGCAATACTCGGGCACTGGACGAGTGTGTGCAGAACGGTTTCGTCATCCTGAGCACAACTCGGGCAGGCCCGGCTGACAGCTTTTCCGAGCCGGTAGAGTTTATCTCGAACAGGCAGCGCCCCTCGGTAGCACTGCCAGACGAGGGACCCTTGGAAGTTATCCATGGGCCCCAGCCCGAAAGTTCTTCCGAACAGACTGTTTAATGTCCATACATGCACACAAATGAATCATTGTTGTTGAATAATGAAACATTATTGTTGTTGTACATGAACAGGACACACACACATATATGTGTGTGTGTGTGTATGTGCGTCCTCCTCATGTATAATAACAATAATAACTGATTCATTTGTGTGCATGTATGGACATTTGTGTATGTACATTTAAATGTACATATATGTATTTATGTTTATTTATGTATATCTATGTATATGTTAAAGTATGCATATATATGTGGGTTTTTACGGTTTTTATAGTTTTTATATTTTTAACTTAACCCTTATGAACTTTATAAAATCTCTGAAGAGGCCTAGAAAATCATCCATGTACCTCTATTTCATCTATTAATTACTTCAGTCTACTGGATTGATGAAGATAGAATTAGGCATGTCACCTCTAGACTGAAACAGCTGTAAGACATTATCCCATTTTCTGTCACTATATGTCATCTTTTTAATTACTGATATGACATAATATGTCACATGCGTTTGTATATTGTTGTTATTGTCCTTTTAGTAAACAAATAAACAAGTAAATTGACACAATACAATGTCTGCAAGTTCATGAATACCACCTATTCCCCTCCATTTTCTTATATATATATATATATATATATATTATATTATATATTTGTCACTGATGTCTTACATCATACGCATACATATTCTATCCTATGATAAAGAAAAGTGCTTATTAATTAGTTATGAGCAAGTAACTTTTACTAAAAGAAAGCTATTATTAAAGTCTACCCTGTCTAGAAAATTTTTAAACAATTCTCGTGTGTATAATACAGTACACCTAGGTCACACCACACACACACACATAATACAGTGCACTTACATCATATTTGTCACTAATATCTTACATCATACCTGTACATATTTATAATACAGACCACTTCATAGTTATCACTTATGACTTATACTATAGATATCATCATTACATCAATTACATCAGCCCTACTGCTCAACTGGTACTTGCCGCATTTTGCTGTACAATTTACACATTTGATATACACTACATCACTTCATAGCTTTTACAGTTTGGAAACCACTTACTCTTTTTCACAACGCAGTTTTTATATTCAACAGTTTTGAATGCCAATGCATGTATCATTCATTACAGTTTGGGACATGGTACACTGTTTTCTCCTGGACATTACATCACAACTTATTCAAACGTGCGTGTGTGTGTGTGTGTGTGTGTGTGTGTTGCTTCCCAACCATGTTGTCATGGTTTCAGTCTCACTACATAAAATCTTGGGCAAGTTTCTTCTATTATAGCCTTGGGCTGATTAATGCTTTGTGAATGGATTTGGTAGACGGAAACTGGCAACACGTATCCATACTTCTATCTATCTGTCTGTCTGTCTAATAATGGAGAAAGCTGCTTATTCAAACACCTATATCAAAGAACAATCATCAAGTCACCTGACACAAAGAGACGTATTACTGTTAATTTACCATTTATCAATTTTCAAATTTCTTTTGTGTAGTTCAACCCACTTCCTTCACTTGAACTTTTTGCTTCTTTTTCTTATTTCTGCATTCTTTTACTTTTTAAACCCCTTCAGGTAGATGGCCCTGCTCAGTATCTAGAAAAGGAGTAGGTAGTAACTCTATAAGATGTACCCGGTGCAAGCTATGGACACATAAGAGGTGCAACAACATCAAAGGCAGGTTAACTAGCAAGTTAGTTTTTGTTTGTGGCAGATGTTCAGGTGCAATAAAGACTGTAAACAAACAGGAAACAACTTCTATCTCATTCCAGGGTGAAAAACTAGAGGTAGTCGATAGCTTCCGCTATCTGGGCGACCAAGTTAGTAGTGGGGGTGGGTGCGCTGAAAGTGTAGCTGCTAGAATAAGAATAGCCTGGGCAAAGTCTAGAGAGCTCTTACCCCTGCTGGCGACAAAGGGACTCTCACTCAGAGTAAAAGGCAGACTGTATGACGCATGTGTACGAACAGCCATGCTACATGGCAGTGAAACATGGGCTGTAACTGCTGAGGACATACGTAAGCTCGCAAGGAATGAAGCCAGTATGCTCCGTTGGATGTGTAATGTCAATGTGAATACCCGTCAGAGTGTAAGTATCTTGAGAGAAAAGCTGAACATTAGAAGCATCACTTGTGGCGTGCAAGAGAGACGATTGCGCTGGTATGGACATGTGGTGAGAATGGATGAGGATAGCTGCGTGAAAAAGTGCCACACCCTAACAGTTGAGGGAACCCGTGGAAGAGGTAGGCCCAGGAAGACCTGGGCTGAGGTGGTGAGGCAAGACCTTCGTACATTGGGCCTCACCGAGGCGATGACTACTGACCGAGACCTTTGGAAATGTGCTGTGCGTGAGAAGACCCGGCAAGCCAAGTAAGATCGTTGCCAGTGCCCCTGGACTGGTTCTTGTGCGGGTGGCACATGAGATGCACCATTTTGAGCGTGGCCGTTGCCAGTACCGCCTGACTGGCTCCCGTAGGATTTTCGAGCAAGATCGTTGCCAGTGCCCCTGGACTGGCTTGTGCGGGTGGCACATAAAAGACACCATTTCGAGCGTGGCCGTTTTCGTGCGGGTGACACGTAAAAGCACCCACTACACTCTCTGAGTGGTTGGCGTTAGGAAGGGCATCCAGCTGTAGGAACTCTGCCAAATCAGACTGGAGCCTGGTGTTGCCATCCGGTTTCACCAGTCCTCAGTCAAATCGTCCAACCCATGCTAGCATGGAAAGCGGACGTTAAACGATGATGATGATGATGATGATGATATCTATGCCTTACATCTGTTTCTTTTATTTTTTATCTATTCTTTTATTTCTTATTTTATTTACTCATTTATATCATTTGTGTTGCCCAGTTATATTGTACATCATAATTTCATCATCTTATTATTATAGGAGATAGTATAGGGGATTAGTGGAGGGCAAGTATAGGGGATTAGTGGAGGGCAAGTATAGCAGATTAGTGGAGGGCAAGTATAGGGGATTAGTGGAGGGCAAGAGTGATGACATTCTCGGAAAGGTTCTGAGTGTCAGGAGGGTTCAACTGGCTGGTCTCTTTTGGAGGTGTTTCGGGCCGGGACCTATGGATAACTTCCAGAAATCCCTGGCCTGGCAGTGCTACTAAGGTCTTTGCTGGTTCGTGATAAGCTCTACAAGCACGGATTTGCAGTCAGACGGACTTGTCCGAGATGAATGCGGAGCTATGAAACCGTTTTGCATGCTCTCATACAGTGTTTATGCATTGCTGACTTGTGGAGCTTGGCCAAACAGTTATTGTCATGTGTAGGACGGATCTGGCTATCATTCAAGTTCATTGTAAAGGTCGTCCTGCCTCCTTCCTTTGACTGGGAAAGACAAGATTTTCTATCTGGTGGCTACGGCAAAAGAGGTTTTGTGGTAGACGCAATTCAAAGGGTTGAAGACAGGTACCTTCCTCTTTGGCCAAGGCCTCATTGACTTTTTAGGTTTCACTTGAAAAGGAAAGTGAGACTGGAAAGGGAGGTGTTGTCACCCAGTAAGTTTGTTGAAATGTGGGTGAATGTGGAAAGAATGGCCCATGTGCATGGGCCTCCTCTAAGTGTGCAGCTCCTTTTGTAGTGCTTTTGGGCCAGCTTGCTACACTCACTCACAGTATGTGAGACTCTTTCGTGTAATGAACAACACCTCCTGCATAACAGTGACACTTGATTACTATCACTACCTGATGTCAATGCAAGGAAACAGTAAAACAAGCTCGCGTATACGCACACATATAGGTATATATACATATATATGCTCACATATACATATAAATATGTGTATAAGCATATATATATATATATATATATATATGTATATATATATATGCATATTCATATGTACATACATGTATAGATGCAATCATACATACATACATACATACAATATTTCGTATGAGGTACTATATTTGATGTGAAGGCACATGGCTAGTGGTTAGAGCAGTGGACTCGCGGTTGTGGGATTATGAGTTCGAATCTCAGACCGGATGATGTGTGCGTTTATGAGTAAAACACCTAAGCTCCACACGGCTCCAGCAGAAGGTAATGGCGAACTTCTGCTGGCTCTTTTGCCACAACTTTCTTCTCACTCTTTCCTCCTGCATCTAGCAGCTCACCTGCGACAGACTAGCATCCCATCCAGGTGGGGAGCCTATACACCAATGAAACCAGAAAAAATGGCCCTTATGAGCCAAGCATGGCTCAAGAAAGAACAAACAACATTATATTTGATATATAGTATAACAATCTTAAAGTAAAGTTGAAAATTACAGAGATATTTGATATTTGTAGCCTTGTTGTCATTTTGAACTGTATAGATGAGAACAAAGGGCGCAACATACTGTTTGGTCAATGAATCCAACCCTAAATCTTTTGATTGTGAGCCCAACAGCCTAATCATAAGGCCACTCAATGTGGCCTTATGATTATGATTATGATTATCTTTCAATGTGGGCACACTGAAAGATAAGTCTGGTGAGATTGTTGAGATGCTTGAACGGAGACATGTACATTTGTGCTGCCTCCAAGAAGTAAGGTGGAGAGGAGGTGGAGAGTAAGGTGGAGAGCAATTAAGAGTATGAGGACAGGGAAAGCACCCGGCCCATCAGGAATCACTGCAGAGATGCTTAAAATATCTGGCGGTATCAGCTATAGCCTAGTCACCCGTATAGTTAACCAAGTGATACATGAAGGAGCCATACCCAATGACTGGTGTAGCAGCACCACAGTCAACTGTTACAAAGGTAACGGTGATGCTTTAGATACAAATAATTACAGAGGTATCAAGTTGTTGGATCAGGTAATGAAGGTCACAGAGAGGGTCATAGCCTAACTAATTAGGGAGAGAATCAGTCTAGATGAGATGTAGTTTGGTTTCATACCAGGGAAAAGCACCACTGATGCTATATTCCTGGTAAGACAGCTGCAAGAGAAATACCTAGCCAAAGATAAACCTCATGTCTGGCTTTCATTAACATGGAGAAAGCCTTTTGACACGGTTCCCCAATCCCTAATCTTGTGGTCAATGAGGAAACTAGGGATAGAAGAATAATTAGTGAGAGCTGTGCGAGCCATGTACAGGGATGCTGTCAGTAAGGTGCGGGCTGGCAGTAAGTACAGTGAAGAATTCCGGGTAGAGGTAGGGGTCCACCGAGGATCAGTCCTCAGCCCCCTCTTATTCATCAGTCTTCCAGACAATAACAGAGGAATTCAAGATAGGATGTCCCTAGGAGCTCCTCTATTCTGATGAACTTGCTCTAATTGCTGAGTCACTATCAGAACTAGAAGAATAGTTTCAGGTGTGGAAGCAAGGATTAGAATCGAAGGGCCTTAGAGTCAACCTAGCTAAAACCGAAGTCTTAATAAGTAGGAAGGTAGACAAACCACAAATCCCTTCAGGTAGATGGCCCAGCTCAATCTGTAGAAAAGTTGTAGGTAGAAACTCCATAAGACATACCCAGTGTAAGCTATGGACACATAAGAGGTGCAGCAATATCAAAGGAAGGCTAACTGGGAAGATAGTTTTTGTATGTGGCAAATGTTCAGGTGCTATAAACACTGAAAACGTGCAGAGAACAGCTTCTGTCACATTTCAGGGGGGAAAACTGCATGTAGTTGATAGCTTCCATTATCTAGTGTAGCTGCTAGAATAAGAATAGCCTGGGTAAAGTTCAGAGACCTCCTACCTCTGCTGGTGACAAAGGGTCTCTTGCTCAGGGTAAAAGGTAGACTGTATGACACATGTGTACAAACAGCCATGCTATATGGCAGTGAAACATGGGCCATGACTGCTGAGGACATGCGTAAGCTTGCAAGGAATGAAACCAGTATGCTCCGCTGGATGTGTAATGTCAGTGTGCATACACAACAGACTGTAAGCGCCCTGAGAGTAAAATTGGGTTTAAGAAGCATCAGATGTGGTGTGCAAGAGAGACGACTGCGCTGGTATGGTCATTGCTACGAATGAATAAGAACAGCTGTGTGAAAAAGTGTCACACCCTAGCAGTTGAGGGAACCGGTGGAAGAGGTAGACCCAGAAAGACCTGGGATGAGGTGATGAAGCACAACCATCGAACATTGGGCCCTTCCGAGACAATGACTAGTGACCGAGGCCTTTGGAGATATGCTGTGCTTGAGAAGAACCAACAAGCCAAGTGAGACCATAGCCCATGGCCTAAGCCAGTGGGTGTAACCAGCCCACTAAAAGCACATCCGAGCGTGATGGTTGCCAGGGCCACAGATTGGCTCCTATGCCAGTGGCATGTAAAAAGCATCATTCAAGCGTGATCTTTGCCAGCGTCACCTTACAGGCACATATGCTGGTTGCATGTGAAAAACAACATTCGAGTGTGATTGTTGCCAGTGCCCCGGACTGGCTCCCATGCAGGTAGCACGTAAAAAACACCTTTTGAGCGTGGTCGTTGCCAGAACTGCCTGACTGGCCCTCATGCCAGTGGCACATAAAAGCACCCACTACACTTTCAGAGTGTTGGTGTTAGGGAGGGCATCCAGCTGTAGAAACTTTGCCAGGTCAGATTGAGCCTGGTGCAGCCTCTGGCTCATCAGTCCTCAGTCAAACCGTCCAACCCATGCCAGCATGGAAAGTGGACATTAAACGATGATGACGACGATGATATATATATATATATATATATATATATATATATATATATACACACACACACACACACATACATGTGTAGTAGAAGTGATTTACAATCATTATATGAGATGTTTTCATTTTAATTTGTCTAGGCTTAAATACCTGTAAAACGGCTCCTCAAGCCTTTTTCATTCTAGCGGTCACATGACCTTGTGATTAAGCGAACCTGTTGTTTGTATTGGTTGGCTTCCAGCTGTCCAATCGCGTTGGCGCGACAGTTTATTTTCCTTTACACAGGAAATTAATCACTAGCTTCTGGGAGCCTCCTATTCCCTATAAGAAGGACAGTTTTCGGCTGCTCTAGGTCTTTGGCACGTGCCACTGATCACATGCATATCATCTCCAGTAACGATGTTCTGATACCAGCCAGTCTCCGCTTTCAACTTTACCAGACGCCAGCTTACAATATTGCTGTATGAAGACCACAGACCAACACCTACCTCTGCATACCCCAGCAGTATGTCAACTACGTCTGCAACATCGGCAGACCAGCCTAACTACAAAGTTCTCTCACACATTTGTGTTGTAACCTGTTATCTTATTCTATTACATGTATGGCAACCAGTTCATTTCATCTCAAGTTGTATATACCTCATACCAACACTTTCTCATTCACTCACCACTTTGTTATAAGTGGTGACTCCGAGCAAAAACGTCTTTGTTATATATACACACCCACATCCACACCCATACCCACACACATAAGGGTGCATAAGATATTTGAGGACAGATTTATGTTTATAAAAAAAAACAGTTATGTAATAACAGATAGTAACTTTATTTATCAAAAAATGCTATGAGGATTAAAAAAAAAAACCTTTTCTATAACGTTATTCAATAAAGCCACCTTCAGCTTCAGTAACTGCTTCTATATGAGATCTAAATCAGCTACATGCTTGAGTCAAGTGGTTCTGGTTCATTAGCAACGTTCTACATGTAATAGTCCAATGGACTGAGATCTGGGGAATTAGGAGGCCAAATGTTAAGGGTTATGTGATCATGAAAATTTTCAGCCATCCATTCCTAGAGCCATGTATGATAGTGCAGAGTTTTACTGAAACATATATGGCCTTCCATTGCATAGACTGTCTATCCAGGGCTTAATTGTTTCCAGGACCTCAATGTAGGCAGCAAAGTTAACTCTAAGACCTTGTGGAAAGAAGGAGGCATCACATGTCCTTCATTGTTGACAACCCCTAAAACCATGACAGTTGCAGGAAATTTTCTATGCATAACACTTGGAACTTCAGCAGGGTCTGCACATAACCATCTGTCATTTTTTCTGTTAACTTTTTGATCTTGGTCGAAGTTTTTCTTGTTTGAGAGAAAACAAATGAAATCTTCTGCTGGATTTTTTCAGTTTGTTTAAAAGCCTTTTAGATCTGATATAGTGATTTTCTTTTGCTTTTTCTAATGTAAATTGACCTTTCCTCATCATATAAGACTTATATCTGATGTCTTCGTGGTCAACATTTCTGACTGTTCCTCTTGACACATGGAGATCTTTTGCAATTGACCTCATAGACTTTCTGGGATTGTAATCAATGGTCTGTTGAACTTGCAGAATAAATTCAAGTGTTCTAATGATTTCAGAGCATTTAGAATGCTTTTTATGCTTTGATACTGGTGATACATTTTCATCTTCAGTCTCTAACTACTTAGCAACTTTTAAAAATTGAGATATTTCTAAATTGCTATGCTCAGCCTTTATAACTACAATAACAGCATTGAGTAAGCTGAGGGTCTGCCATTATCATTTTCTGAAACAGATTATACAGAATTAACAAAATATGCAGCAATAACCAAGAAAAGGAATGTCCTCAAATGCTTTATGCACCCTGTACACACACACACACACACACACACGCGCGTGTGCGCGCGCATACATACATGCACTAAAGTAGGCTGAAAAGTTTGTAGGCAAACTATGAAAGATTGATACCTGAACTGTGAAATCTTGTATGCATTAATTTCAACTCTACTTATTAATAACTGCATTGTTTCTTTCCAGGTAAACTGAACTCTCACTGTTCAAAGAAGACTTCAAAAGTAACTAGTAACAAATTCTCTTGGAAATGGACAAAATTTGGCATCATGGTATTATCAAGTACATGCAGAAAAAGGGTTTATCTTCCCAAAAACATTCATGCTGACGTCTGCGATGAGTTAACTTGGAAATTCCAAGCAACAAGTAATTAAGGTATACTTGGCTTGGCGATTAGCTAAGTTGAGTACTCCTCATTTAGTAATTATTACATCAGAGGATCAGCTGGTTAAGAAACATATGTAGCCTGGATTTTACCCATTCCACTCTGTCAGTATAGATGTTTTATTTTATTTGCATTCATAGCAGCTCTAATTGCTAACAATGAGCTATACAGAAACTTTCAGCGTATCAAATTTCCTTGCAACTTCGATATGAGGAAAAGTGTGTAACCTTCAATGCCAATAAATTCTTATTGTTCCTGATCGTACACTGTCCACTTTTTATTTTCTATACCTACTACAGACTGCTTGAAGTTTACAAACTTCATACACTTGGATCCTTGGATCTACCCTTATGTATATATACACAGACATGCAGGAAGTAAATAGACACCTTTAATTTTCAAAATCTTCTATTTAATATGCAAAGCGAACAATTGAAATGTAAGCGATTAATAGGACTACATACTTTAGTCTTTAGTTGACATTCCCTTTGCAGTTTTTAATTCAGAAACTTTTTGACATTAAACTGATGAGCTTTGTGATAGTCTCTTGTGGAATTTCTGCCCACTTTTCACGCAACATCGAAACAATTCATCTTTAGATTTAGGTTTCTGTTGAGTTTTTCGTATAACTCTATCTAGTATGCTCCAATGATTTTCAATTGGGTTCATGTCAGGAGATTGGCTCGGCCAAGGAAGCTTTGTGATCCCATTTTCAGTCAGCCATTGATGATTCCTTTTTGCTATGTGGCATGGAGCCCCATCTGCCATGAATAAAAACTCACTGGTGACAGCTCCCCATACCATTACAGAGATACCATCATGTTTCACAGGTGGTTGGAGTCATTTCAAATCAAATTCTTGATTGGGAAGCCTCCAGACCTGAATACATCCACTGTCTGAAAATAATGCAAATCTGGTTTCATCTGAGAAAATCACTCTATCCCAAAATAAACTGGATTTTTCTGACATATCCTTAGCCCATTTCTTTCTTTTCAAGATATTAATTGGTTGAAGGAGAGGTTTTCTTCTAGCTACTTGTCCATAATACCCAAGCTTATGCAGATATGTAACACAATGTCAGAAGCCTCTAAATGGGGTTCATTTTCCACAATTCTCTTCAAATGGTGAAGCTTTCTTTCCAAGGGCCCAGGTCAGCTAGGACAAGAATCTGTTGATTCTTTTCCTTGGCTTTTGAATTAACAGTAGCAAGAGGAATTTGAAGATTTTCATCAAATTTTTGTTGGCAAAGATCATCCTGAGATTGTCCGGCAATACGACCTCTTTGAAAATCTGATAGTTCTGCTGAATTTTTTGTGCATGGCATGGTTACTCTTTGCAAATGTTTAATATAATGGCACCTGGAATGAAAAAGAATTACATTGTAAATTCTACACTGCTGAAAACATATTAAGATGCTTAAATCAGAAACTTTGATAATTAAAGGTATCTATTTACTTCCTGCATGTCTGTATATATATGTATGTATATATATATATATATATATATATATATATATATATATATATATATATATATATATATATATATATATATATATATGTACATTTATGAATTTGCGTTGCACGATTCCTGATGTGAAATCGTGTGTTGAAACAGATGTTATATTTCAGGATGGTAATTTTTTTTCCAAATAAATACACACTATATTTATTTGTTCTTCACTCGTTTATTACTGTTCTTACTCTAACTTACATCTATTGTCCAGACAATGGACATGCGTTAGAATAAGAACATAATAAACGAGTGAAGAACAAATATATATAGTGTGTATTTATTTGGGGAAAAAAAAGTTACCATCCTGATATACAACACTCCATATATATACAGTTCTATATTTAAGAGATGAGGAATTATTTACATTATTTACATTATTTACATTTGACGGATATTTCTCCTCATCTTGTTTGTTGTTAACACAACGTTTCGGCTGATATACCCTCCAGCCTTCGTCAGGTGTCTTGGGGAAATTTCGAACCTGGGTTCTCATTCCTAACGATGTTACTATTATTATTTATTATTATTATTACTATTATTAATCAGGTCGCTGCCGTGAATCGAACTCGGAACCTTGGGGTTAGTAGCCCGCGCTCTTAACCACTACGCCCACGGGCATATGGCGTAGTGGTTAAGAGCGCGGGCTACTAACCCCAAGGTTCCGAGTTCGATTCACGGCAGCGACCTGATTAATAATAGTAATAATAATAATAAATAATAATAGTAACATCGTTAGGAATGAGAACCCAGGTTCGAAATTTCCCCAAGACACCTGATGAAGGCTGGAGGGTATATCAGCCGAAACGTTGTGTTAACAACAAACAAGATGAGGAGAAATATCCGTCAAATGTAAATAGTGTACTCCATATATATATATATATATATATATATATATAAAACATATATATATATATATAGTTAAAACTTACTTGCAAAGATGACGCGTCCGTTTGATCATGTAATAATACAAATAATATGTGAGTATATGCATATATACGTACATGTATATACATACCTACATTTACATGTATATATAGATGCATATCTGGGTACAGGACATTGCAAAAAAAACGTGGACAAAATGATAAACAGAGCACAGAAAACACACAGGCCACATAGAGAACATTTCCTTCATCAGCTGTCATCATTCTAAAATTAAGCGTTTCGAAGAGTTATATATACACATACTACCTGAATTATCTGGTAATACCTGGAAAAGCAGAGGTTATTTCCAGTCGCCATGCCCATTACACTATTTCATGTCCTATTCTATTCCCTGTTCAGTTCTTGTTTAAATTACAAATAGATTTACAAATACACAGTGACATGGGATAGATTTACAAATACTAGCAAGTAATACAGTTGAACCATAAAATGGATTGATTGTAATGGTAAGGTAATATCAAAGTTGAATGGGTGGATGGTTGGAATGGTGAGAAGATTGACAATGTGTGACTATAAAACAATTGATTGATGGTTGATTATAATCAATTTTGAAGATCTTCCCTGTTGCTGTCACATTGTGAAATTTAGAAATTACAGCAAAATTTTCAAATTTGGTACATTAAAATAATTTTCCATGTTAAATTCGATTTTGTTATTTATTTGTTCCAGAAAAATTGCATTAAAATGTTACTGGGGTTTAAAGTTTAATCAATTTTACTTGGTCAGAAAACAGGATTTGGAAGCTGGCAAAATGGAAACAAAATCATTAGGAGGAGGAATTTTTATTAAACAAACGAAAGCAAAGTAGTACAACGACCAAACTTGTAAGAACTTTTGAAGTTTTAATGAATAAAGTCAAATAATTTAAAAAGGAAAAAAATCTTCAATGAAGTTTTTTTGCGAAAACTTGCACAAATCTGTCCTGATCAAGAGGCTTATCTGTCAGGGAAGGCATGGTCTGACAAGAAATAGACAAAAATTTAAATAGGACATTCTATTGAAAAACTGCCCAACAATGGGCTATTCAGCTATGGAAGAAAATAAAAGACTTTATCTATAGTTTTATTGTTTCAGTACATTGGTAAAGTTTTAATAAATCTGTTGTTGGACATATTGTAAAAGTTTGGACTGAGCATACAATAGTTAATTCAGTAAAGCATATACGTTAAGTGAAAAGTAAAAATTAAAGAACAAAGCATTAAAATTCGCCATTCATTTCAGTAAACATGTTCTCTCTCTCCCACTCTGTCTCTGTCTCTGTCTCTGTCTCTTATTCTCTCTCTCTCTCTCTCTTTCTCTCACACACACATTTCCTGTTTCTCTGTCTCTTCCTGTCTCCTCTCCTTACCTGATATCAATGACCCTCATTATGTCACCCCATTTCCCTCAACCTAACACTCTTTGCACCCTTCTTATTTCATCATATAATAGCCCAAACCCCGTAGGGAGCCCATTATCGACTTTTATTGAAATTCAATTAGCCTATAATTGATCAGAATGTTAGTTTAATATGTATGCAAAGTTTCATGAAGATTGGTTTGCTGATATAAGAGCAAGATGGCGACAAACGGACAGAAATTGCCATTTATATATAAGATATGTATATATATATATATATATATATATATATATATATATATATATATATATATATATATATATATATATATATATATATATATATATATATAAAGTAAATAAATAACAAGGATGTCCAGGTATTAGTGCGTTACGGCCATTTCAAATGACCCCATTTAATCGATCAATGCAAGCATTACATTAATAAATAATAAAATTTCTCCATGGTTTTTAAATAAGTTTATCTGTTATAGAATTGATTGTCTTATTTTTTGCCCTTAATCTTTGGTCTTCAGTTAATAGGAAATGTGTATCCTTTCTTGGATGAAATTTGAATTTAATTATGGGTTTATTGTGGAATAGGCTTATCAGGACCACCTTAACAGTATGTTAGAATGAAGCATTATGAGGTTTCTATTTTATATAAAAGTACCCCACTTTTTAGGGCTTAGATTGGTTTATCTATCCTTCTTCTTTTACTTGGTCCTCAAATCCCTTTCTAAATTTTATTATTTAATATACAAAACATAAATTTTGTTAAATTTAGATATATAATCCCGCCCCATACCCCTAATGCCCACTTAGATCTCATTGTGACCTCCTTTGTTTTCTATTTTAGGCTTCTTTTAATTGATAATCATAATATAATTTAAGTCACCCCTACCCTTCCTCTTTCTGGATATATACCATTATCTTGCTGGCATCTTCTGGGGCATGTTCTTTTATGTAGTCATGGTGAATTTATAGTCACTGTAAAATAGGGGTAGAGAAGAATATCTGACATTAATTAATTTATCACCAGCAGCAAGAACTTAACAGTCAATTCCCAGGGGTTTTAATTATAAGTGGATGTAGAATACTAGCTGCACTGGATTTTTTGATTGTGATAAGGAGAAAGATGAATGTAGCTATATTACTATGTCTTAACCCCCATTGTTATTCTCTTCTGCCACTCCAAATTATAATAGGTTTTGAGTATTTTCCCCCTAAGTTCATTCTGCTACAATAATAGCAATAAGCATGTAATTCTTTTATTCTCTACTTTAGATGAAAAATTTGTTAAAAAATTATAATGGAGTACCTTGTATGCTGAAAACCTATATGGTCTTATGCATCCGAGGAAAGCGGGTTATTTCAAATTGATGTAATACTTGCATTGATCGATTAAATGGAGCCGCTTGAAACAGCCATAATGCACTAATACCTGGACATCCTTGTTACTTATTTGCTTTTTATTCATCTAACTTCAAGTTGTGCAGACAATACTGGACTGACTTGGTGCCTCAACTTAAGTACCTATTTCAACTGAATCTTAATTATATATATATATTAGTCAAAGTGTACAGTATTATATATCCATTTCGACCGATTTTACCAATTGGTTTCATGCTAGGGGTTCAACAGAATGTTAGGTAATAATCCAATTGTGTAATCCTTGCTCTTCAGAGATGGCAATTATGGAATACATACATGCATACATACATACATATATTCATACATACATTTAATGTGCTTCCTAGAGGTAAGATGAAATTTTTATGATCACCACCCGCAAACGTTTTTGCCAGTATATATATATATACAGTGAAGCTTTACTATAACGTTGTATATTATCGTCTGCTATTTCCAGTAAATATTGGTGCATTGATGTACCACTACCCTATATTTATACTTTAACCTGATGTTGCTTTGTTTTACTGGGAATCAATACTACTGTATTGCACTATTTAATAATTTCTTTTTTTGAATACTTTTCCACTATTCTTGGCGTGTTAAGGGCCAGGCGTTCAGATGAGTGATGCTGGCATTGATGTAGCGACATTTGAAATTTTGTCAAGGTGAATCTAGCCGAAGAAAACTAATCAAATTTACATTAACAAAACCTATGGAAAGAATTATTTCACACTGAGTTTATGAACAGGTCTTTTATGAAATATTTATGCCAAAAAGAATTGTCTGTTTAAAGAAGGCTAAATTTTTTAATTCTTATTGTACAAACAACTTACATTTTTTGGATCTAGTTTTCTTCCATTCACAAAATATGCATTTTTTTTAAAGACAGTAAAAAATCAGAAAATCGGCTATAATAATAAAGTTTTCCAGTCTAATTGCTATGAAGGTCTGATGCTGTGGAGGAAAAAATTGCAGAGGTTTAAAAATCGAAAAATTGTGTATTCTTAGCCAATAGCAAGACAGAAATTTTTTGCATTTAGCGGAGCAGTGTCAACTTTAAGGTTGTACCCTGTGAAATTTATAGTTTAGCGTCTGTGAAATGACCTCTTCATTGTAGGTTTCTAAATAAACAGAAATACTTAATAAAATCAACACATATCATCTTTTTGTTTCTTTTGTCTCTTCATTGATTGTATGCTTTTATTATTTTTTAAAATTTGCTATATTAATATATTTGTCTGCATGTGTTTACTTTATGCATATTTCAGTATTACGTATACCTGTCATGTATTTGTGTACACCACTAATATATAAGTGTGTGTGTATGTGTGATAAGGGGGCGTCTGTTTCCAAAACACCAAAGTTGAGTAACATTTTCATGCTTGGATTTGTAAACTACAATAAGAGTAATACTTGTCAACAAAGAATTTGTCCCAAGAAAAAGAATACCTGTATCTTATATGTTTTTGCATGCAGAATTCAAAATTAGTGTCAAATTATCTGTACTAAGTTCATATATTCCAATAACCTTCATAATGCCAAGAAACTGTATAAACATCACAAACAACTTTTGTTATATATGAAAAATATGTAAAATATAAAGACAATTGATGAAAAATATCTATAATAAATTTTTAATTGATAAATATAAATGTTTATTTAAACAAAATATACGGATGAAGTAAATCTTGTGGTGTGAAGAATCAACACATGCGAGTGAAGCACAACACAACATGCGGTTGTCATGGTGACAAGCTGTCAATGCCTTGCTGTCTGTTGGTTGGCTAAAATTACCCCAAATTTCCCAACTTTGATTCCAAATAACATCAGATTCTTTAGTTTACAAGATAAAGTAAATGGTTGATCGTAATCAAAATTCAGAGTTACACCTGAGCAAAATTAAACGGGGCTCATTTTGCGAATGAAAAAGACTAAATCCCATTTTTGAAATCACATTAACTTTAAAATATTTCTAAATGATTAAAATATTGTGTTTAACAAAAGCGAAAATAGAAACATTTTTCGTTGTCAAGTCACTGTATAATTGAAAGGTGAGAGCTACTTCCCTTCTAGGATATCTTTTAATGAAATTTTATACAAATACCTTTCAAACGGCTTAGATTACGATTATAAAGAAATTTGTGGGGAAAACTTTTACCGAGGGGGTGGAGAGAGGACTTTCGAAGGGAAAGAAATTCGTAAATTATTTTTTTGCTTGAGTGTAATGGAAATAAGTTTGAAAAAAAAATGTTTACATTAATTTATTTTTCGTTTGAGTAATAGAGAAAAAGTTTTGAAAAAGGTTCCAACGGTAGAGATGTGCTAAAAACAACAGCTTTTTTTTCCATATTCAACATCGTATTTATGAATTTGTTTCTCTCACCATGATATATGGGATCTTTTTTAAAACCTTTTTCTATTACAAAATGAATCTAAAAAAATTTTTTTTTAACTTTTTTCCATTACACTCAAGTAAAAAAAAATAATTTATGAATTTCTTTCTCTTCGAAAGTCCTCTCCGCCGCCACTCAGAAAAATTTTCCCCACAAATTTCTTTATAATCGTAATCTATACTGTTTGAAATGTATTTATATAAAATTTCACTAAAAGATATCCATTTTCCTAAAAGTTATGTGAATTTTCCGAAAGTCTTCTCTCCACCCACCCTTGCTCGTTAGCGCAAATTTTTGTTTTCATATTTGTTTAACATCTATTATTACACTTTTTTTTTGTGAGTAGAAAAGGATATGATTAGTCTTTTCGAATCTATTTTTATAACTTCTTTGGGGGTTGTTTCCGGTTTTCTTATTGTTGTTGTTTATGGATTGGTTACCTTTTTTTGGTAATCTTTCCTATTAAGATTGTTCATGATGTAATAAATTTTCAGTGTTCTTAGAAGTGTAACAGGATGATTATTTCATTTGTAGGCAT
This sequence comes from Octopus bimaculoides, assembly GCF_046866305.1. Taxonomy (NCBI): domain Eukaryota; kingdom Metazoa; phylum Mollusca; class Cephalopoda; order Octopoda; family Octopodidae; genus Octopus; species Octopus bimaculoides. Next base: position 93,172,184 of record NC_142929.1, read on the forward strand.
TTCCAAATTACTTTAACAACTTTATCATTAAAATGAAATCAAAACTGTTGATATTAAAAAGTTAAATCTTTTAATAAATACAAATATAAATAAAATACTAAGTAGATTGTTTAATAAGTGACTACTAAGAATTTAAATATTCGTTTCGCTAAATCAGAATATCCAAGTCTATTTTTGTATTTCCCCAGTTTGTTTCGGTTTCATAAATTGTCCTCAGAGATATGTACTTAAATCACCTTTTTATTTCCCCTTCTGACAGAGATTTGCTTTCAGAAAACTTTCGCGAATCACACGGGAAATCTGAATATCGAGCAAACGAAAGGACAACTTGATAATTAAAACCCTAATATACATTACAAAGAAAGCCATGAATTTTAGCTTGCCTGATAATTTATTTACCAGTCACAGGAAAGCAAAGTTGAACTCAGTGGGATTTGAAACTCGGCTGCGTATCACCAGAGTGGGGAGAAAGCGCCATTTAAATTGAGGGACAACTGCGGATATATCAACATAAATATATTGATGCGACGACCGAAAATACAGTTGGCATTATATCCCTATCTCCCGGGCTGGGTTTTGAACCCGTACTCTGGTCAGTTATGGAGAATGGTATTTCCTTCGTCTTGTCGGCAACCACAGCTATTTTTAGCGTAGCTGCCCCTTTCCGGTCAGCGAAAGTTCAAAAACGGCAGGATAGGAATGTACCGACCGACCCATCTTGGCAGGGGGTAAAGTAGCACAATGAGCTATGGTATTTGGGATGAATAGGAGAACGAGAATTGGCGGCAAAAGCAGTTAGCAGAGAATTTGGCCAGTGGAGTTCTGGTAGCCAGCGGGGCAGTCGAGCGGTAGCAGCTAGCCGAGGCAGTTGGGGTTGTAGCAGCCAGCCGGAGCGGTTGGGAGACAGCAGTTTGCCCGTTGAGTTGGGGCCTGTCGATTCTTTGGCTACTGACAGCTAATACCATGACTGGCCAAAGAATCGACAGGCCAGCAACAGGCATGCAGGCAGACAGACAGATACTTCACTAGCAGTGAGCACTTTCACTTCTGACAGCTAATAGCATGACAGTGTCATTCATTCTTTTTAACGTACTGAGTTCCTTGCATTACACCAAATATATTTTAATAAAATTTACAACTTTTACATTACTCTGTGTGTGTGTGTGTAAAAATAAACTAATAATGGAATTTTTACTCATAGTCACCAGGTGGGTGTCGGAAAAGAAATAGTACGTTGGCGTTTTAAATTATTCAGTGTTGAATCAGTTCTCAACAATTTAATGGGAAATGTTTGTGGCCAACCTTATGATTAAGTTTTAACATTTTATCTTTTACTTGTTTCAGTTATTAGACTGCGGCCATGCTGGGGCACTGGCTTGAATTTTTTTATTCGAATGAATCGGTCCCAGTACTTCTTTTTTAAACCTGGAACTTATTATATCGGTCTCTATAACCAAACCGCTAAGTTGCGGGGTGCAAACAAACCAACACCGATTGTCAAGCAGTGGTAGGGACAATTACAAGCAAAAACACACACACGACGGGCTTGTTTCAGTTTCCGTCTACCACTGAAATTTCGGATCTATTTTAAAACGGGGGCCACAGTATTTTCTTAACGAAACACTTTGAAACTTGGAACACTGGTAGAATGTGTCATATAAAACATCTTTTTCTCTTAGTCTTCTTTAAAAAAAAAAAGAAATCCCTAAGTTATTTCATGTTAAAGTTGTCGTATTTCTGTAATTTCAAACATTAATGAAAACTGTGGCCCCCGTTTTAAAATAGATCCGAACGTACTATTTCTTTTCCGACACCCACCTGGTGACTATGAGTAAAAATTCCATTATTAGTTTATTTTTACACACACACACACAGAGTAATGTAAAAGTTGTAAATTTTATTAAAATATATTTGGTGTAATGCAAGGAACTCAGTACGTTAAAAAGAATGAATGACACTGTCATGCTATTAGCTGTCAGAAGTGAAAGTGCTCACTGCTAGTGAAGTATCTGTCTGTCTGCCTGCATGCCTGTTGCTGGCCTGTCGATTCTTTGGTAGAATGTGTCATATAAAACATCTTTTTCTCTTAGTCTTCTTTAAAAAAAAAAGAAATCCCTAAGTTATTTCATGTTAAAGTTGTCGTATTTCTGTAATTTCAAACATTAATGAAAACTGTGGCCCCCGTTTTAAAATAGATCCGAAATTTCTTATACGTCATCACTAATTTCCTTTTATGTCTCTTTTTAGAAAGAGAATAGCATGCTTTATTTGTAAACAAATCTTAATTATGCTGTTACATCATCTCTACTTCACAACTCAAGTTTATCCCCTCTCTGAACTCTAAGGGAATCGGTTTATTCCAGTAATATCTATGATCAAATTGAAAATTATATACATATTCTTTTTATTCTTTCACTGATTTAAGTCAGTTGACTGTGGCCATGCTGAAGCACTGCCTTAAATGGTTTTAGATGAATAAATCGACTTATTCTGGATCTATTTCAAAACGGGGGCACCAGTTTTCATTTATGTTTTATGTAGTGTTTTTGGTACCGAAAGACTTTCAAACTTCGTATACTTATCTATTTTGTGTTATAGAACAGAAAAAAATTTTGTATTCGAATTTATTTCATGTAAAAAATTGTCTTATTTCGATAATTTCTACTAATCACTGACGTCTATTCAGTTGAAAACAGTTAGCGCTGTAACGGTGTATATCGTATTAATCCCCTAACCCTAACTAGACTGTTAACCCTAACTCTAGAATCCGAACTCTAAAATTGTTACACACATAGATACGCACAGCGTAATTTATTATATAAACAATGTATGCGTATAAATTACGATTAAACCGGATGAAATATGTCACAGGGAATAAAATTTTTATGACCGCCCAGCAGTAACTCTATTCAGCTGAATAGACGTCAGTGATTGGTTGAAATTACAGAAATACGACAACTTTAACATGGAATAACTTGCGATGTACGTTTTTTTGTTAAGAAGACTAAGAGTAAAAGATGTTTTATATGACACATTCTACCAGTGTCCCAAGTTTCAAAGTGTTTCGTTAAGAAAATACTGGTGCCCCCGTTTTGAAATAGATCCCTTATTCTATCAGTGTCTTTTGCCGAACTGCTAGATTACAGGGACATAAACACACCAACATCGGTTGTCAAGCGATGGTGGAGAGACAAACACACCCACACAAGCATATACATACATGCTTCCTTCAGCTCCCATCTACCAAATCTGCTCAAAAGCTTTGGTCAGCCTGAGGCTACAGTAGAAGACACTTGCACAACATGCCATGCAGTGGGACTGAACAAAGAGCCATGTGGCCGGGAAGCAAGCTTCTTACCACACAGCCACGCTGTGTATATATATATATACACACATATATATATATACACACACACATATATATATATATATGAAATTTTTAATTAATCAACGGATATACTAAGTATGTCTACCTGCTTGAAATAACAGTAAAAACTCATTAAATCGCCAAAAAATACAGTGAGTTTTGACTGTTATTTCAAGCAGGTAGACATACTTATTATGTCCTTTGATTAATTTTAATCCCTTGGCTATTTAAATGCTATTTTTTGACCTGCTGTCGCCTGTATTGTTGATTCTGTTATTATCATTCTTAAATTAGTGACATTGGATAATAATAGAATTAACAGTACCTTTGTAAATTAATTTTAACATATATATATATATATATATATATATATATATATATATATATATATATATATATATATATATATATATATATATATATATATATATATATATATATATATATATATATATATATATAGGGAGAATTCACAAAAAAACAACAGACAAAGACAGGTGGTGTAGAAAACAAATAGATGTATTAGTATACCGCTCGGGAATTGAAAAAAGTCTTTAACGTTTCAAGTCTACGCTCTTCCACAGAAAGGAACACACAAAGAAACAAGGAGAGAGAAAATGTGTGTAGTGGTTAGCGATCTATAGCCAAGACTTTCGCTATGCTGTCTCTCTTCTTTCACCTCTTTGTGGGGTAATAATCTTCATCTTTAGTTACAGTTCCTCATTCAAACTATATAATACACAGAATTGTCAGATTAAGACAGTAGGGTGTTCTGAGGGAGATTTGGCTGCTATTTCTACCAGGTCTAGCTACCATGTAGAGGTCTGAACTTAATTTTCATTCACATATTTGCATTTCAAAAAGTTAACACAATCTTTTCCCTAAATCAACTATCGTAAAAATTTTCTACCATGACCTCACATTTTCTATGTATGTGTGTGTGCCTTAAAAGATGTGATTAGACAGAGGTCCATTAAGAATACCTCTCAGAAACAGACTACGTATAAATTCTTTCTTCACAACTTCTGGAGCTATTTTCTGACAGTGGGGTGGGGTGGGGGCAGAAAATTTTCATACAACTGGAGGCTCCAATAGAAACAGGGGACCCGAAATAAGGCTGAAAAACGCTGTTATAGATTATGCCTAACCAAAAACAATCACAGCCACATCATCCAAACAGATCGAGTGAAACCAGACTTATCTGCTAGTATATATATATATATATATATATATATATATATATATATATATATATATATATATATATATATATATATATATATATATATATATATATATATATATAATGAGTAGAACAGCTAGTTTTAAATCTCTGAATGAGATTTAAGTAGTAACTATACTGCATAGTTAAAAGGTAGTAACATGGTCCTGCACAGGACTGCCACCTTATGTTAGCAAATCGATTTTACTATGCAGTATAGTTACTTCTTAGATCTCATTCAGAGATTTAAAACTAGCTGCTTTACTCATTACAAGATCAGTGACTCTCTGTCACTTCTATATTTATATACTGTAAGCATTTTTTTTCTCATCAATTAAAACCAGCTGAACGTCGTTACAGTACGTTTGATTGTGAACTCTTAGTGATCTACCTGTCAATTCGTCACTTTCAACATCAACTCGAGGGCCTGGATTTTGTGATTTATACTGATCACAAGCCTCTTACGTTTGCTCTGTCATCCAAATCGGATAAACACTCACCTCGTGCTTTTCGTCACCTGGACTACATTTCCCAGTTCACGAGTGACATTCGGCATATACCTGGAACAAAGAACGTGCCTGCTGACGCAGTCTCTCGTCTCCCTGTATGTTCTCTTTCAACTCCTGCTGCAATCGATTTAACTGCCATTGTGCTGGATCAGCCAGCTCTGGACACATTGGATCTAACTTCTACCAAGCTGTCCTGTTGCAAGTTTGCCTATCTTCCACTTCCATCTGCTGACGGCACAATCCTTTGTGACACAGCTATTGGTTCTCCCAGACCGTTTGTTCCTGCGACCCACCAGCGTTCTGTTTCGATGCCTTGCATTCACTATCACATCCTGGCATTGCTGCCCAAGTGAAGCTTATTACGGCTCAGTTTTTCTGGCCTAATATGCGCCATATTATCACCGCTTGGACACACGCTCTTGTGCGAAATGCCAGCGTTCTAAAGTCCACAGGCACATTCGTGCTCCTCTTGGATAGTTTTCTCCACCGGAGACTCGCTTTCGCCATGTCCACGTTGATCTGGTTGGACCATGGCCTGTCAGTCGCAGGTTCTCTTACATGTTGACATGCGTTGATCGTTTCTCTCGTTGACCTGAAGCCATTCCAATAGTGGACATTTCCGCTGAGTCAGTTGCTCGAGCTTTCATTTCTAACTGGATTGCTCGCTTTGGTGTCCCAGCTAAAATAACCACTGATCGTGGATGACTGTTCGAAGCCTCCTTATTTCGTGAACTGTCACAAACACTAGGTGTTCATCATATTCGTATGACCAGCTACCATCCAGCTTCCAACGGGATGGTTGAACGTTTTCACAGGCAACTGAAGGCTGCTCTACGCGCCACTCCTGATCCACAGTCTTAGACAGGAATTCCTGCCTATCGTTCTTCTCGATGGTCGCACTGCTACTAAGACAGACTTAGGTTTCTCCTCTGCTGAACTCCTTTACGGTACCATCCTGGCACAATGTTTGGCATCAGACAATTCATCACGTCCTGATTCAACGTCGTATGTCACCAGACTTCACTTGTATTTCTCAAATCTTCCACCCATGCATCCGCGTGACCAATCTATTCCCTCTCACATCCCACCAGACATTGACAAATGGACTCACGTTTTTGTTCGGGATGATTCTGTCAAGGGACCTCTCGTTTCTTCTTATAAGGGACCATTTTGTGTGCTATCACGCACACCCAAAACTTTTAGTCTCGACATCAATGGTCGGGCAGAGACTGTGTCTGTCGACAGACTTAAAAGGGCACATTTTGAAGTGTCCGCACCCTTCGATGACACCCCAACCACACCGACCTTTGATCCTTTACAACCACCTACACATGCACCTTTGACCACACCATCACCTCCACCTTCGTCGCCACTACCTAACATGAACAAACCTTATGTCACCAGGACAGACCGCACTGTGCATTGGCCCAAACAAACTCACTAGAACTATTTACATCTAACTTTTTTCCTTTTTCTTCCTGTGATAGACAATTGTTTTCTTGTAGACTGAACAATACCGATGCCTTGTCATTGAACTCTGTAAAATAATGTTTTGTGCATGCTCCATTTGTCTTGCTTGTGATTATTTTTTCTCAATTTCACATTTTGTATTATATTTTGTACCACATCTTGTTGTTTGCTTTCTTGTACATGCTCCAGTTATAGAAAAGTTGGTTATACACCATTAGGTGTACACCTGCTTTCCTATATTAAATTCTGAATAAACAGAACGCAGAACTCCGAACTATCAACACAACGATATTTATTTATGTAGGAAAATAGACATCTTTAATCTTGGTTGTTGAGACGCCTTCTGTGAGAGAACATGGTTGCTGAGACGTTGGAATGTTGATGTGAGCTGTCCCCAGAGTTGAATGATGGAGACAGGCTGCTTGTACGTCTGAGCTCATGGCCGGCCGGCCGAGAAAGAGAATGAAAAAAGCGGGAACGCTTAGATGTTGAATTCCACGCATGCGTGGGACTACGCATGCGCACGAGACACGGCGTTACTACAGGGCTCCCCTTGCCAGTGCGGAACGCACGAAAATAGAAAATTGGAGGAACGCTTGAGGCAGGATGGCCACTGAAAACCACCCACAAAGAAAATCAAAGAAATGAATGTACACTTGTGAGATACATGCATGCAATGTACAAATGAATTGATGAAAGAAAACATGCAAGTAATATGGGCAGTAAATGCCACCTAGTGAAAAACAAATGAGACAATGTTAAAACAATCGTGATGACCACTGTCCAGGAACTGAAATCACGAGATGTAAAAGTCTGATTGTTTGTTTTTTTTCCGAAAGGAAAGAAAATGTATGAGTGCACAAGTGTGTGTGTGAGAGAGAAAAAACACAGAACATAGTAAAAGTGTCTGTAGAGAAAAAATCCAGTTCGTATAAGAGTTACACAAGATTATAGCATGTCCATACGCAGGAAGTTGTGGTCAAAGGAGCAGAGCTGTATTTGAGCGTCGGATGCTGGGACTTGTGTTACCTGGTACGGAATATCCTATAAAAGTTACACAAGGAGATTTAGAATGCTAATACGCAGGAAGTCGTGGTCAGTGAGCAGAGCTATAGTTGAGCGTCGGATGCTAGTTGAGACCTGTTACCTGGTACTGAATATTCTAGTTGGTTAGTTCTGACTGTCGTCCGTGAGTGGATACTCCACTCATACAGTGAAGATAAAACCGAGTGTGTTATTGGTTGCTTGTGTACTTGGAGAAATCATGTTGACGATACTGGTAGTACGTTGAGTCGTATTGCTGTTGGCGACGTCGGGGCGATGCTTGTAGTTGGTAGTGGTTGTTGGTGTCGACGGCGGTGGTAATCTTGGTTGGACGAAGCTGTTGATGGAGTCGCTGTAAACTGGCTGTGTTCTGTATGTGTGGTGGTAATGATGTTGATGGTGGTAATGATGTCGACAGTGGTGTTTGAAAAGGTACGCTTTTACAGACGGTCGACAGACACAATCTCTGTACGACCATTAGCGTCGACCTTGATGAGTGGCATTGCTGGAAAATGCTGTCATGAATTCGGAGCTGCGAGCGAAAATGACCAAAGAATCCCGATGCAAATAAAGATAAGCCAATAACTCTTCCATTCTCCGGCCGAGAGAAACGGAGAGGTGTGAAATATGCTGAACTGGGAACAAGTAAGCATCAATAAATGTTATGTACTCACTGAAATGTAACTGTGCATTTTCTAACTGTGACGAGCATGTTGAGAGACAGTTGACGGCTCGTGTAGTATTATCGGCTGGTAGTTCAGATTTCGTGGCTGCGGTTGTTCTTTAGTCGGGGTCACCACTTTTATAGGAAGGTTGTTGTTGTAGCTCAGCGGGCTGCGTGTTTGAATCACGTCGGGGTCACCAATTATAGGAATAGTGGTTATGTGAACTTTTCAAATTGGCTGCGTGTTTGAATCACGTCGGGGTCACCACTTTTTAGGAAAGTGGTTATACACCATTAGGTGTACACCTGCTTTCCTATATTAAATTAGGAAATAACGGAACGCAGAACTCCGAACTATCAACACAACAATATTTATTTATGGTGAAAATAGGCAGCCTTAAATTGTCTGGTTGCTGAGACGCCTTCTGTGAGAGAGCATGGTTGCTGAGACTTGGAATGTTGATGTGAGCTGTCCCCAGAGTTGGAATGATGGAGAGACAGCTTGACGCGTCCATACTCATAGCGCACGAGACACGGCGTTACTACACAGTCATTCTAATTTTTACACTGGTGTTCTCGGGGGAGGGGAGCTCCTGTAGCGTGACACAAGAAGCCAGTGCCATTTTATACGAGATCTCGCCGGCGGCCATTGCTAGGTTCGAGAAAAGAGCGAAATCTTGCCTACAACCATGTTTGCCATGCGCGTGACCACAGTGAGGCTCTCGTGGGCAACATCTATTTAAGGAGGTGTATTGAACAATCCCACTCTCTTCTCTCGCGTTGGCGTTCACATTGAACAACACTGCAACCTAGCAGCTCACAGCGGGTTCTTAACCCGCTCTAACTTTACCCGTTATCTGCAGAGGTAATGTACCTCTCACGAACGGAGCTAATGAACTACGTACTGACATACAGATGGTCGCCGGGAGCAAACCCCATGAAATGAGAACCAATTAAACAACCATTGAATTGCATCCACTTGTAAACCTCTTCTTCTTCTTCAATTTCCAGAATCCTAAGACTACAGAAAATAATTGTAATGGGAGAAGGAGATACTTCACAGGTATCAGTAACCTTCTAGTCCCATTATAGACAGTTCGACAGGAGCTGACCAGGCAGAAGACTGCACCAGACTTCTGTTTGTTTTGGCATTGTTTTTATGGCTGGATGCCCTTTAAAAAAAGTGTTATTAATATGAAAAAATTGTGAATCAAATGTTTTAATGTTCACAAGAATATGTAAGTAGATTTAAAAGTTGTTGGTCACCATATTTGTCTCTGATTGATCATTGTTCTGAAGAACATACCCACAAAACACACACACATACATGCAAGGAGGATAGAGGAATAACCCAGCTTCGAATTTTTTTACACATTCTTTATAATAACCACTATCTGCATATTTTAATAATACATTGACAGTCTTTCTCTTTCTCTCTCTCTTTGTTCTCCCTTTCCTTCCCTCTCTCTCTTTCTCTCCCTTTCCCTTCATCCCCCATCTTTCCCCACTCTCCCTGTCTACTGCCCGAATACAAATAATTGATTTATAAGCACTAGCAGAATCACCGCCCTCCAGGTGGTCGATTCAACTAGTAAATATCTGAACTCCTGTTTGTAGTTTGAAAGTAAAATGTGAAACTTACTACAATTTTCTTAAAGAATTTCCTTATTGACAATGTTGCCAGTGTAGATTCCTTTCATATCCTTATACCCTGAATCCAAAGCCAATATTATATGCACATTGTTCCCAGAACCAAAGCCAATACATGCACATTATTCCCAGAAACAAAGCCAATATATGCCCATTGATCCTAGAACTTTGGATTGGTTGTCATAGTGATGAAGTAGTCTGGTTTTCCAAACTCTCTCACCAAAGCCATTCCAGCTTGGAAACACTCCCTGTAAAACCAAGAACCAATATGTGATGGCAGAAGAATGATTTTAGACCCTATGTCATTCATGTCACCATTTGCAATAGCATCCAGAAGGCCCTGGTACTTTTCAGCCTTAACCTGTTTCTGATGAATTCTAAGGAAGTGTAATCGATCTTGCTCTATCTTTGCATATTGATCTACTGCATATTGTTGCATCAGACGTCTACTTTTCACTATGCCATTGAACTCGTCCTTTCTTACCTGAACCGATAAGAACAAAAGTCACATTCAGTGATATTTTTACTTCGGTCATTGTCTTTCAAGAGCACATTCCAGCCATCTTCCCCATAGGTAAACAGAAATACATAATGAAGACGGTCATAGCTTTGACTAATGTAGTCTAACTTCCCATTGCTCTCTCTGTACTGCACAACAGCATCCGCAGGTTTAATGTTTGGATTATTGGTATCATCTCCCACCATGATCACAGCAACTTCTGCTGCAGTCAGTGGATTATAGGTTCTCTCATGTGTCCCAGCAGGAATCAGCTGTTTGTCATGACTTATAATATTATCACTGGTAGAACATTTTCCTGGTGCAGAGTATTCTTTAATTATATTAGTAGCCTGTTTAAAACTTTTGACATATGGATTATGCATATGCAGTGCTCTTTACAAGTCTAGCAGGATGTCCTCATTAAGGTCATTGTCAGCTTCTCTGAAATGACAACCTGTTTCTCATCTCATTTTCAGTATCAATGAAATATAACTATGCATAGACTGGCTTCCTATTTACTGCTGGTAGGAGACTTTCTATGCAGTTGTACAACTTTCATTGAATCTTGAAAGTGCTACCATAAAAAAGCATAAAAGCGCTACCACCTTGCGGTCCAGCTGGTGGATTATCCAGTCCAAGTGAAGCCATAGCCAGTAAATTATTGTAGTCACAAATTTTGTTCAAAATCATTTGACTGCATAGATTAACACCATAGCACTTCGCTATCAATTTTTTATTTTTTTTATCTGTGGAACTTTGTCATTGCTAATTTTTCCTTTGCCACAGCAGGGGGTAGTTTTCTCAGAACTCTAAAGGTAAGCTATGCAGCCAGGGCATGTTCTGTTAAAAATGTTTCCACAGTAGTGCAACATAAGGCTTGGGTTTCGTTCTTTCTCGTAAAACTCTGCCATTCTCTCAGTGTCAGTTCTTTGCTGACGAAGTCTTGATTGGTATCATGCCTGGTTGTTTGCTTGTTGCTGCTGAATTTGTGGCAGCGACGTGTTTTCTCTAGAGTGCTGTTTCCTCAGCCGATCAGTATTTGTCCGTGCTTCTGTTTCTTGTGGTGTTTCCATTGCACGGCTTTTCTGTGTTCACGGTCGATTCACATTCCTCCGTGCTTCTCTTTTTCCTGGTCTTTCCATTGCACGGATAACCTGTGTTGTCATCCGATTCCCATTCCTCCGTGCTTCTGAATCTTCTGGTCTTTCCATTGCACAGGTTTCCTCTCCCCTCAGCTGATTTGCATTTCTCTGTGTCTCTGTTTCTTCTAGTCTTTCCATTGCATTTTCTTGCATTTTCATTCGCTTTATTTCGTGACACTGAGAAGACCTAGGTCCTTGTCTGTTTTCTTCAATCAGCGTCTATTGACTTAGCTCAACAATCTTTTGTGAACAGGAATTTTGGGGGTACAGGTTGTTGCCCTTACTTTTTCTGGGCATGGTTGAAAGCGTGAATATTTATGACAATTATACAGTGTAAGTTTTGAGACGATTCGGCTTGTATTCGAGCTAATTTCTCTGAACGGGAAGTTTTCACGGTATTAATTGTAAATATTTACCATGGGAATTTATTTACAATTACACAACTCTCACTAAACACTATTTTAAAGTGTGATTTTTATGTTGTTGAATTACTCTAAACGAATTTGGCCATAAAAATGTACCGAAAGATCACCCGAATTTGACCATAAAAATTTTGGAAATTTAGTATTTTGTTGTGTGTATGAATATGTTATTGAATGTACCGTCGTCTGATATTTCACGCATGCGCAGTATTCTGAAATAGCAGACATAAAAAGTATGAAAACTTCGGAAACTTCACGCATTCGACTGCATGAAAATAGGTTCGACTAATTTTTTTTATTACCTTAAAAAATACTGTTCGTTAGAATACCTAGAAATTCGTTTAGAGCAGTTCAATAACATAAAAATTGCACTTTAAGATAGTGTTAGCGAGAATGGTGTAATTGTAATTTTCACCGAAGACCGACAGTATTTTTTTTTTTTCAAAATGACACTGATAGAAACATTGGAAAGAACGCAACTGGTTAAGAGAGAATGGAGTAAGAGAAGTAGTAAATATGTGTGTGTGTGAGAGAGAGAGAGTTGTGAGAGGTAACATTGAATGAGAGAGTGAGTTCAATACGGAATATATATATGTGTATATATATGTGAAAGAGAAACATCAAAGTAGCACCGAAGGAGACATGGAAAAGAACGGAATTTTGAGTTTTGAGAGGTAACATCTTCTGCAATTCTCTCATCACACTACAGCTCTCAATAAGAGAAAGGGGCAGTAAGCATGAGGAATAGTAGGAGAGTTACTGAACAGTGAAAGAGGGGTAATTGTTTTGTCGGATTTTATCAGACTGGAACCAGACAGGTTAATTTTCGTGAATCCGGTACCCACGGTTCTTCATGCCAAGTGTGGTCGAAATCTGTCCAGTGGTTGCGGAGGAGTTTGTTGACAAAATTTTGACAGACACACACACTCACACGTAAATAGTCTGAGAATAACAGTTCTGTAATTTCTTGCTGAACAACCAGCACAAATGTATGTGCTGTAAATTACTCTCTATCAAATCAACATTGCCTGAACAGATGCCACACGTCAGATGTTGAAGTGATCACAGAGCAACATGAGGTGAAGTGTTTTGATCAAGTACACAATACACCACCTTGTTCAAGAATTGAAACCACAAACTTGCGAACGTGGGTGCAACACCCTAACCACTAGGCCATGCACCTTCACACAATATATATACGTTAAAATACAGACCTGATTACCAGATTTTATAATTCCTGGAAAATGAGGAATATAGAATATAGAACAGAAACCTCAAGTTCCTAAGAACTCTCCTGGAATACATAACAATCTTTATTTTTTATTTCCTTTCACTTTCGTTTAATGATTTAGAGTCTTGGACACTAAAAGGAGAGAATCATAACCACTATTATCCTCCTCATCATCATCATTGTCATCTTCGTCACCATTGCTATCAGCATCAATATCACCACCACCATTGTCACAGCCTCT